>NC_058411.1:1375853-1389305 GCF_002201575.2 Neomonachus schauinslandi | reverse complement strand
TTTTTTTTTTTTTTTTAAAGATTTTTATTTATTATTTGACAGAGAGACACAGCAAGAGAGGGAACACAAGCAGGGGGAGTGGGAGAGGGAGAAGCAGGCTTCCTGCCGAGCAGGGAGCCCAATGTGGGACTCGATCCCAGGACTCTGGGATCACGACCTGAGCCGAAGGCAGACGCTTAACAAGTGAGCCACCCAGGCACCCCTTAATTTTTTTTTTTTTTAAGATTTTATTTATTTATTTGACAGAGAGAGACATCGAGAGAGGGAACACAAGCAGGGAGAGTGGGAGAGGGAGAAGCAGGCTTCTGGCCGAGCAGGAAGCCCGATGCGGGGCTCGATCCCAGGACCCTGGGATCATGACCTGAGCGGAAGGCAGACGCTGAACGACTGAGCCACCCAGGCGCCCCTGTTTATTTATTTTTAAGATTTATTTATTTATTTGACAGACACAACGAGAGAGGGAACACAAGCAGGGGGAGCGGGGGAGGGAGAAGCAGGCTCCCCGGGGAGCGGGGAGCCCGATGCGGGGCTCGATCCCAGGACCCCGGGATCACGACCCAAGCCGAAGGCAGACGCTTAACGACTAAGCCACCCAGGCACCCCGGAAGCAACTGTTTCTTATCTCTAAGCAATACAAGATAAGACTGAGATGTTTCACTCCACAGAGGCCAAGTGACTCAGCCAGGCCAGACGGAGGGGGCAGCTCCAGCCTGCCCTCACCCCTCTGCCCTGGTGAGGGAGGCAGTCCAGCAAACGTCCCGGCGGGCGGAGTCCAGCAGGAAGGGAGGTGGAGGGCACTGCTCTCCCGAGGAAGCCCTGTGGGCCCTAGGTGACCGCCAGCAAGTCTGGAGAGCGAGGCGTATCTCTGGCAACTCTGGGGGCTTTGAGATGGGCCCAGGCCGGGCCCGCAGTCAGACTGCCGCAGAGCGCGGGGCGTGGAGGGCTGGTTCAGGCAGCTTGCATGGACAGTGACCCCGAAGGTCCGGACCGGAGGCGGCCTCTGTGGGCAGGAATGTGTCCCAAGGACACTTCCAGAGTCTTTGGCGTGGCAGAGAGGGCGGTGGGGATGGAAGGGCGCTACGGGTGGAGAACAGCGGCCCGGCACCCAGCCGCTCCAGGCTTGGCCCACTCGTCCTGGTTTGCTTGGGGTTCCCCCGATTCAACTCTGAAAGTCCCCGGATGAAGCTTTGGGGTTGTTCCCAGGGGTCCCGTGTGTGGAGAGGGGCAGGCAAGTGTGACTCAGGGGCGTCGGCCATGCTGCGTCCCCAACACTGACCCCTCTCTCGGGAGGGGTTACACCCCCCACTTTATCCAGACCAGGCTTGGTCCAAATAGATGTCAGTAGAGAAGGGCTGCCACACGCAAGCAGACGCTTTGAAGGCGCCGTGTGGCTCTGCCCCGGTCTCCTTCCCTTGGCCCTGAGCGTGGCATGGCCCACGGAGGGCCTGCATCGCTAGCTGCGTCCCCCAAGGAGGAGGGCACGTGGCGCGGGCCGAAGGTGGCCCCTCGCCTACAGGTGGCGTGAGCAGGAAAGGCAGTTCCTTGCTGTCAGGCCCGAGACTCCAGGGCTGCTGGTTCCTGCAGCTTCACCTGGCACAGCTGACGGATACGGATTGTGTCCTCACGGCTGACCTCCGGCTTGGCAAGTGCAACAGGTCTCGTCTGCTCTCCGCCCTCCCTCCCCGGGCCCGGTCCTGCCCCCCTGGCCGTAGGAGCATTGTGCACACCCCACTCTGCTGTCTCCCCATGGGGCCTACTTTAAACCAGGGGAGAAAGCAGAGAAGGGCAGGAGATGGTGGGCCTCCGCCTGGGGTCTGGCTGCGAGGCAGGATGGCACGGAGGTGGGGGCAGCCCTCCCGGGACCCCGGGGACCCCAGGTGCTCTCAGCACCCATGTTCCATTTGCTTTGATGAATCCTTCCGAAGTCTTCAGTTGGAGGCTTTGTGCTCTAATCGAATATACATCTTTTCCAGTACTTTCCAAATTTGAGGGGTCCTCACGTGTTGTTTCAAGCCGCAGCTACGAGAGCGGTTGGGATGCTGTATAAAGGGAACATTACTCCGGGAGGGGAAGGAAAGCAGAAGATCAAACACGTATCTGTACAAATAGATTCAGCGCAATCCACAACTATGCAGCATTTGACATTTAAAAAATATTTGATCCATGTTTTGGCTTCCAAAGCTGCTTGATGGAGCTGCTCGTGTAATTACATCCAAATCAGGGTTAAATATAGTTCTCAGAGAAAGAGCGTATGATTTAAATTGCCTAATTATTTGGGGGAAAAATCTGTTCTTCAATAATTAAGAGAATGAGGATGTTTGGCTTGTGCGGTGGGGGGGGCGGGGAGGGAGGAACGGCGGTGGATATTTCCTGCCTTGGAGACCCGGAAGTGCTGCCTGGGGAGGGACCGTGTCTACACAGGCCTGGGGGCGTGGTGGGGGCCCCCCCCCGGCAGGCCTGGCTGCAGCCAGCTCTTGGGGCCCGCGGCCGGGCAGGAGCCAGAAGCCGGCAGTATGGGTGCTGCGCTGGGGGCTACAGCCACCGCCAAGCAGGGAGCAGGGGCCCGATCCCCTGGCAGGGCCGCCGGCATATGGGAGCACCCAGGCTGTGGCCAGACGCCTTAGGAGGGGGAATCTGGCAGCCCCGAGAGCCAGCAATCCGTTAATTAGGTGATATTTCTTGAAAGTCAGGTTGTAGGGGGGTGTAGATGGCAGGCCGCCTTCAGGGAACGATTCAAACCATCGCCATCCCTCCCGCCAGCCCAAGAAATGGGGGTTGGGGCACCGGAGCTGAGACCCTGCAGGCCTGCTTGCGGCGGCCTCTGGCGCCCTTGACACGGGGTGTGTGTCCTTGGGCCAGTGCGGGGGCCCCCAAGGCCCTGTTGCCTTATCTGCGAAGTGGGGGGATTATCGTAGCTTGCGGGTCCGCGCTGAGGGTTAGTGTCGGCATGGACGGGGCGCAGGGCGCGAGTCGGCCTGGAGGATGACCTGGACTCGGTGCTGTGTGACTTCGGACAAGCCACCTCACCTCTCTGAGGCTCAGCTCCCCCCTGGAAGACGGAGATATACCAGCAGCCGCCTCTCGGGCTGTCGGGGGATTATTTAAGTAGGTACTACGTCGTTAGTGGGGTTAGCTCGGTGTCTGGAACACAGCAGACACTGGCTCTGTCATCCCACAAATATTTACCCAGCACCTGTGAAGTGACGGGCAGGCATCCAGGTGCCAGTCTCCCTCAGAGAACAGGGTGGAAAGACTCCTCGCCTCCGAGTGTGGGAATCCGGCTCTGACGCAGAAACAGGTCATCGCAGAGAGTGGTCCCGGGAGGGCGCGGGGGGCTCTGGGTGGGGAGGGGTCTACGAGGGACGCTTAGGGGCCAAGAAGGAGCTGTTCCGAGGGTGGGGGTGGAGGGCTCGGGCCAGGGGGCCTGGGGAGCGGGGTTGCTGTGTTCGTGCCCTGCAAGGGGCCCAGGGGGCCAGGGGTCTGGGGGCTGGGATCTGTGGGGCAGCCGAGCTGGGGCCTGTGAGGGGCCGTGGGGGCCACCTGAGGCCTCTGGATGTTATTCTCAGAACAGCAGGAAGCCCCTGGGGGGTTGGAGCAGGGACCGCTGTGATCCAGTCCAGTGGAAATGGGGCAGGGCGAAGTAGGGGGGTTCGGGGGCCGGAGGAGGGTGTGCAGTGTGTGTATGAGTACCTGTGTGAACGCACTTGTGTGTCCATGGGGTGCGTGCATGCCGAACCTGGTTCCTGACTGCCGTGGGCGGGCAGTGCCCAGGCCGGCCCGGGAGGGTGGAGAGAGTGGTTCATGGCAGAGGTCCACAGGACTGCGGTTGAGGGGGATGCTGAGGGTAGGGTTGCAGTAAAACGCAGGTTGCCTAATGCCCACACCGCGAGTGGCCCTCATGAAGCGTGGGTCCCTCGGCATCCGAACAGTGAGCAGGACCTGCAGCCGTGGGGTGGCAGGCAGGGTGAACCACGGTGCTTTGAGGACCCGGCAGGCCCTGGGCCCCTGCATGTGGGGTGCCGCCCAGAGCGGGCAGGGAAGGTGGCTCCAGCCTGGGGCCGGCCCTCCAAAGCCCTTGCCACTGGAGCTGGCCACCTGTGGCTCGGCCCCAGGATGGCGTAGACGGTGCTCGTGCTGGTTCTCCCTCCACAAGTCCCCAGCATTACCAGGTCGACCCACCTCCCACGCACAGCCGAGGAGCCCGCCTGGGGTAGAGGGCACCCAGGGAGAGGCTGCGCCCACAGAAGAGGAAAGCACCCTGGGTCGGCACTGTGTGGGGCCCACCCTGCCGCTCACCGAGCTGGCAGAGTCCCAGCATGCCGGCAGCCAGAGCATGAGGGACAGGTGGCTGGGGTAGTGGTCATGTCTGCTGGGAAGGCAGAGTTCGGGGGAACCTGGCCCTCTGGACGGGGATTTCAGACGCGCGTAGGTGGCTCGCGGAGAAGGGACCTGAAGCCTCCTCTCTTCTGGCCGGAGCTGCCCTTTTGAGGAGCTCATTCTCAGGTAGAGACCCACGGTGTGGGCGATGCCCGGCCTCCGCCCCGCGTCGGGACCCACGGTGAGGGCCGTCACCGCCATCGCTCTGGTTGTTGTGGGAGGCGGGTCCTGGGTCCGAGGCTCTCGTCTGGAGAGGGCCTGCAGCGCTGCAGATATCCCGCTCTGTGCTGGAGGCTGGCCATCAGCCAGTGCCCACGGCCATGGGACAAGCACCTGGCACCACAGCGAGGCCACCTGGCGGGATGCTCAGTCTCTCTCTACCCCACATCTATGTCCTTCCACCATCCTGTCCGAGACCACCTGAAACCCCCCCACCGCATTGTGCTGTCTGCTGGAGGGGCTGCACGTCCTCCTGCCACCCCGTGGGTCATGTGTCCATAGCGGGACAGTCCACTGACCATGGGGCAGGATGTCAATCCCTATGGCCCCAGGATGGTGGGATTGAGGTCTAGGCGGGAGCTCCAGTGAGGGGGCCCCGAACTGGAGGTCCCCACCGTGGGGCTGTCCCCATCGCACACTGGGGACCATGGGGGTTATCCTCCCATGCCAAGGCCCCGTCCAGGCTGGCCAGGCAGACCCGGTCCCCAGGCCCAATGGTGAGCATGCTTACTTTGAATTCAGTACGTTTTGAGTGGGGTTCCAGAAAATCCCCATCTGTCTTTGTGTTGGTTCTAAAGCCCGGGCTTCCTGGGTCCCAGAAAAGGTTCTGGTGGCAACCTTGGCTTTCCAGCCTCCCCGATTCACAGGAGACACGAGGGCGGAGGGAGCTTGGGGTCTGTTGTATGTCACAGCGCTAGCCCAGCTGCTGGTCTTAGAAACCGTCGTGATTGAATCTGCGCAGGAGTCCTTGACGGGGTCGTTAAACGCGGGAGCGGGAATGGGCCTGGGCTCATGGCTCCCTGTCACCACGTCCTCTCCGGAAAGGCAAGGGCCGAGCTTCTGGTGGGGCCGTGCAGGGCAGGGGATGGACACAAGGACCCCTCCTCGGGGAGGACGGGCCTGGAGGGCCGCGGTGCGTGCATCTCCCAAGCAGGCTCGGGGGCTGAGGCCACTCGCCCCAGACCCGAGCCTCCTGAAGCTGGCCCACTGCTTGGGCCGTGGTCACTCGGCAGGCACGCTCACGTGGCCTGGGAGCTGGCCCTGCGCTGGCACGGGGTGCCACCTCTGAGGCCCCAGGATGGCGAGGGGGATACAGATCTTTCGGAATGCTGTGTGGTGCTGGGCAGAGCGGAGCCCGGGAGGGTGGGAGCCCGGAGAGGACAGCAGAGGCTTTTAGGGGCGGCCGGGACTGCTGCCTGCCCAGAGGAGGCTGACGTGGGTGGTGTAGGCGGGAGTATTCGCACCTGGCCCAGAGAGGTTGAGTGACATTCCCCAGGTGGCCCAGCACTCCTGTGGCTGTCCCCAGGTAGGAACACCGCAGAGACTTCACGAGCTGGCCGTGCCCACCGGGAGGACAGGTCACTCAGCATCTGTCCCTCATGGGGCCTCTGCTTCATGATTGGGGGCTGCGGCCCATCTTGTCGGCAGAGCCGGCGAGGCCTGCGAGGGGACAGGGGCATCTGCTCCGCACACCCGGCTGGGACGAGGGACGAGGGGCTGGTGAATTATTGAGAGTTGCCAAAGGTGCTGAGTTAGAAGCTAATTAAAAAGCTATCTGCAGTGTGACGCTATAAAAGAATCGTAAAATTCCAATCTCATTTGTTCCACTCAGCTTCCTTGGGTGCAGAACGCCCCGTAAAAGGCGGCGCGCTCCCATAGTCTGCGGGCGGCTTGCCAGGGCCCCGGGCAGGGGCACCCTTCCTCGTGTTCTGCAGGCTGGCCGCTTGCTCAGCCTCACTCTGGCTGGGGCCTGGGGAGGGAGGGAGCTGTGTGGGCCCGGATGAGGGGAGCAGGGCCGGGAGGGTGTGCTGGCCCCGGGAACCCCCAGTGGCCTCAAGGCCCTTTACCCACGTGTATCCCTCAGCTGACGCCAGAGTGCTCCTTGTTTGTGGGGTGAGGGAGGAAACCTTCTAGGGCCGAGCCCCAGTGCGCGGTGCCCACAGCCACGTGGGCGGGGGTGGGGTGGGGATGGAGTTGGGCTTACAGAGGAAGGGAGGGGACCTCTCCCCACGGGGCTGAAAGTAATGGGGCAGGGGGCCTGGCTGCGGCACGGTTGCACTTTCTGTGTGCCTACCGCGTGCAATCTCTGTGCGGGGTTCCACGGCAACCGTGTGTATATGGGGGCACCCCGTCCTGGCCTGGGAAGAAGCTTGCGTTTGCAGGTGCTGGCCTGGCTCAGCTCCAACAGAGCTCAAGGTTTGGCATGTCCCCTCCTTGACCGGAGCCAGGCCAATGTGCCGGCCACTGCAGGGCCACCCCCAGCTTGGCCCCTGTATGCAGGTCCCATGGGATCAAGGCCCGGGTTCAGGCGAGCGCCTTTGGGAAAATCGCTTTAGCATCAAAATTATGAGGCCACATGCTCTGGAAACAGATGCTGGGCTTCTGTCCCGCCCTTCCCTCTTTTGGCTGGGCCTTCATCTCTCTATGGAATGGGGTCACGATGGTGGCGGCCTCGACAGACCACGGGCAGGGTGCACCTAGTCGTGTGCCTGGCACAGAGCATGGGCTCTCTAACTGCCAGCAAAGACGTGGATTGCAGTTCAAGAGCTCTGTGTCCTGGGGGCCACTACCTCCCACCATGCTCCGGCACCTTGGCTGAGTTCAAGGACGGGACATGGATGCTCAGAGAAGTGGATACCAGGACATTTACCCTATGGCTGCAGGAGTTGGGTCTCTGAATCACCCCTCTGCTCCCAGAAGGACAGACCTGGCTCCGAGGCCCATGGATGCTTCCATGAAGCCCTTGGGCCTGGCCCATTCCCTTTCCATCTCCGGAGATGGTGAGGGTACATGCAGGCTGTAGAGAGCACCCCAAGCAAAGATGGAAGAAAAGCCAGCGACTGTGATTTGCCGTCTCCTGGCTGTTCCCGAGAAGCCCCTGGGCTGCACTCGGAGTGTCTGGTCTTAGCACTCACTGGGAGGCAGCGTCCGGTGGTCCAGGGTCAGCCGACGGCCCGGCTCTTACCCTCACCCCCACCGAGGCTCGATGCACCTGCAAGGCAGGGGCTGGGGCGCCTGGGCCGCTCTGCAGCTCTGGAGGTCAAGGCGGGGCTGTGGGGGGACGGCCAACAGCCAGGGCTTGCTGGACCCGGCAGTCCAGCCCTGAGCTCTGCACGGCGAGCCAAGGAGCCGGCAACCGTGGGGCCAGGGGCGTGGGCTGTGTCTGGGATAACCAGAGCGGCATGTGAGGGAGCCGGGGCCGGGCTGGGGCTGCACTTTGACACCATCTCGGCACAAATCAGGCCTGGTTTCTGCAGGCCGGGTGGCCGGTGAGTGTAGGGAGGGGACAGCGTTACCAGTGTTACCCCGGGTCTTTGTCTCCTGGTTGGGAGGCCTGGATTGTTTCTCTTTTTGGGGTGGCAGCAGGCAAGGGAGGAGACCAGAAACAGCCACTTCTGCCGAAGCCTTTCTTCACTGCACGCCGTCCTGGACAGGAGGGCGGCCGGCCTGCCCCCAGCTTCGAGGCTGCTCGGAGGTCCGGCTGGAGGCCTGAGGGGGCAGGGCAGTGGTCCCGGGGCCAGGCGGCCGGGACCGGCGGGATTCTGGGAGGCGTGTGGATGACAGTGGCCTGCAGCACCAGGGCAGAAGGCAGAATCAAGGTTGCACGGGCTCCTGTGGGGTCACTAGGCGGGGGAGAGGCCCAGATGGGCCCCCGCAGATGGACGCAGGGCTGGCCACGCAGGCTGCGGCGAGTGAGCCCGCCATCCCGGGACCTGACCCAGAGTGGAGGCGGCTGTGGCCTGTCCCAGCGGGGCTTGGCTGGGGTCCGGACCCACCATGCGGCTCTGACGGTGTCAGCATTGGGACCCCGGGGTGGGGTGCCAGCAGGAACACTGCCCACAGGGGCTTTGGGAAGAAGACGTCTTCTGGACAAGAAGTCTGGGGTGGGCGACCCGGGAGGCTCGGAACTCAGCCCTGCTGACCTCAGCCCGTGGGGTCAGGCTCATTGTCACACGGCTCGAGATCCCCCGCAGCCCCAGGGGGCTTCCCTCCCCCAGCAGGAAGGAGAGGAAGCACTTCCCACAGGCCCGGGACACCCCCTTCGCGTCTCCCGGCCGGAACTTCCTGCATCTGGGCTCATCCCAGACCAGCTGCTGAGGGCACCGAGGTCCATGCAGGCAGGCTGCCCCTCCTTCACCTGCGCTCGGTTTTTATCTTGTTTTGTTACCGTAGACAGAAGGCAACGGGCTGGGGGAGCAGAGGAGCGTGTGTTGCTGCTGCCCTGCGAGCGTGTGAGCGCGTGGGCACGGTGCCTCCGCGAGGCCGAGACAGCAGAGCAGGTCCTCACCTGCTGGGCTGTGACGAGAGCTGTACACGCATGAACACACCTGTTCTTCACAGTGACACACGGCAGGGGTCCCGGGTCCCGGACTGCAGTGGTGGCCGAAGGTGCAGTCCAGAGCCGTGTCCCCGGCCCCTGCTCACGGTGGGGGCGGCGAGCCCCAGCCGGCACCTGCCGAGCCCCAGCCGGCACCTGCCGAGCCCCAGCCGGCACAGGTGGCCGGCCTGGTGGTGGCGCTTCTCATAGAACATGGCCACCTTCACAGGTGATCCATCTGGGAGCGTTGTACAACATGAATTTTATAAAATTTGAAAATCCCAATCACCAGGAGGACAAAGAGTCGCCCTTTGTACTTGGATCCCCGAGACGTCCACCATGGACGCTTTGGTGTCAAAGCTTCTGAGTGTTCTCTGCACGTGTGTTCATAGTATGTGGGTCACATCTAGTCTCACAAGTTGAGACTGTTACATACACGGCTTTTTATTTTATTTTATTTTTTAAAGATTTTTATTTATTTATTTGACAGAGAGAATGATAGCGAGAGCAGGAACACAAGCAGGGGGAGTGGGAGAGGGAGAAGCAGGCTTCCCGCCGAGCAGGGAGCCCGACGCGGGGCTCGATCCCAGGACCCTGGGATCATGACCTGAGCCGAAGGCAGACGTTTAATGACGGAGCCACCCAGGCGCCCCATACACGGCTTTTTAAACCTTGGACATCTTTTACTGTAAGAAAATCTATGCCCCAAACCGTGTCTGATACTTGTTTAAGGTTGTATTATTTGGATGCACCACTCACAGTGACTGCCTATCCCTGGATGGTCACTCAGTCACTTCCAAGTCTCCCCAGCTGTGATGGCTGTTCTCTGTCCCCTCCCCAAACACATGGCCCAGCATCTCCCCATTTCCCCATCTCAGCCATCTCCTCTTGCTTGCTGTTTTTCCTGGACTCCACCAGCACATTCCTGCCTCAGGACCTTTGCAAGTCCCAGGAATACTGCCTGGAATGTCCCCCCCTGCTCCCAACATTCTCCTAGTTGATCCATGACTTTGCTGGGGTCTCTGTTCAGCTATCACTTTCTCAGAGAGTCTTCCTGACCCCAGCCTGTCCGGATGGACGCCTTGCCCTGCCCCACCTCGGTCAATTCCTTTCCCCAACCCCCATTTTCTGCTTTATAGTATTTTCCACCATCTGGATTTGCATTTCCTTTGCTTCTTTGCTTACACTGCCCTCCGACCTCTGAAAAGCAAGTCCGTTGAGGGTCTGCCCCCCGTCGATGTTATCCAGGCTGTACCCAGCTCACCACACGCAGTGCTGCAGAAATGCTTGCTAGAGAGTGCCTGGACGCTTCCTCCAGGCTGTTTCTCTAGACTTATCCTCTGGGGTAGCACAGGGGGCCAATGGCACACATACCACCCAGAGATGGGGGGCCCTGCCTGCCGTCTCACCCCAGCCAACGTGAGAGAGAGGCCTCTGCCTTTCCCATCTTTGCTGCCAGCTTGGCGAGGGATTGCATGCGTCTGGCTGCGCGCCATTCTACGTTTTCCACACTTTGTGGTCAATTGACCTTCTTTGTGAATTGCCACTTTGACCTTTTGCCCATTTTTCTGAGCAGATGCCCACTTTTTCTCATGGGTGCCGAAGTTCTCAGTATAATGTGAACTCTGTTCTGTTGCGGTGGCTTACAGGTGTCGGGGGGCTGGGGAGGAGGTGGTCTTGGGACCAGGGCAGGAACTTGTGTCCCCCAGGTTGAGTCTGCTGTTTGGGGGGACGTCCAGGTGGCCATCACTGTGAGCTGGGGACTGAGGCTCTGAAAGGTCAGAGGAGGGGCTGCCAGCCTCTCTGAGAGGCACACTTGTTGCAAAGGGATGGGGGGGGCTTCCCACCACGTGGCCTGTCCAGGCGCCCCTCATGCCAGGCGGTTGGGGACAGCGTGGGCCACAGTGACGGGGGCACCCTGCAGATGGCACCCCAGGGATCTGTAGACCCTGCAGAGGCCCGAGACTTGGCCCCCAGTCTGGGGGCAGATGTGATGCCACATTTTGGGGCTCTGCCAGCCCGCCCCTCTTTTCATCACAGGACAGGTAACCTGTAGGTCCTGGGGGCCGCTTGGGCTCTTTCCGGTGGGCCCTGGTCCTGGGGGGCAGCCCCATGGTCCCGCTGTGCCTGGCTCTGCCTCGGGGTGGTCGGGGGGTCCAGCAGGTCAATGCACCCCTTTGCCCGTGCAAACACCGCTAATTCCCTGAATGGCGCCCAGCCTGTGAGTCTTCCTCATACCTGGGTCTTTTAATTACCGATCACTGATATTTGCGCAGAGCCTTTACAAACCATTCCTGCCGGGCTGGGCCTATTTACACACGTGCGCAGTAGGGAGAAGCCCCGGCTTCCAGCTTTGGCCGAGGGTGTCCAGGCTCTGCGGCCCCACGGCCCCCAGCCCTGTCCAGCACCCTGCAGGCCCCTTGGGTGGCTGGAGCAGATGCCCCAGGACTCCAGTTGGTGCAGAGTCCTCCTGCCTACACCTCCCTCTGTCTCCAGAGCCCGGCTCGCTGGGAACAGGCAGCACCCACATAACGTGGCCCAGCACCCAGGACATAGTCAGTACTCATTAAATCATGGCCGAGAGACGTCAAGTGCTTGTCACGAGCGCTTGGAGCCCAGCATGTGCAGGCTGCCCCCAGACACCATGAGCAAGCCCCTTTC
The DNA here is from genome assembly GCF_002201575.2 of Neomonachus schauinslandi. Classification (NCBI taxonomy): domain Eukaryota; kingdom Metazoa; phylum Chordata; class Mammalia; order Carnivora; family Phocidae; genus Neomonachus; species Neomonachus schauinslandi. The sequence goes on along the minus strand of NC_058411.1, from coordinate 1,377,730 downwards.
CCTGTCTGGGGGGCTCCTCCAGCTGCTCAGCTGCGGGAGTCTTTGATAGTGTCCTTTGAGACGGGCACTGGGGTAGAAGGAGCCAAGAAGGAACAGAAGGAAGGGCATGGGGTGTTGGGGGGGGGGGGGGGGGGTCGGGGGAGGGGAGGGGGGGGGAGGACGGGGAGGGGGCTGGGAGGTCCTGAGCTGAGGTGGGGAGTGCGCTGAGCTACCCTCTCTGTCCTCCAGCATCCAGAGGTCGCCTGGCTTCTAGAGTCTTCTCTATAGGGAGATGGGCTTTGCCCCTTGAAGAGATGCTCATACCAAGGGGCAAACTGTGTGCTGCACCCCCGAAACCCTTGCTTTATAGAGAGCCTTCTCAATGAGCCAGAGAAAGTGCCCATTTCTGTGATATCCCAGGGATCCGGGGACAGTCTCTCTGGCGGGGCATTTCCTACCTGGCATCCTTGTGTCCCAGCAGGTGCAAGGCCGTGATGGTGTGGTCAGAGGTCACAGGACAGGTGAGACCCTGCCTCAGGGACTGCCTGTCCTGGGCGCAGTGTGGTGGCTCAACATCCCGGGCCAGCGCGGGGCTCACCGAGGGCCCGACTCCCGGCTCTCTGCGTCTTTGGGGTGAGTGGCCCTGGCTGCCTGCCATCCCCACCCTGTCCGGGAGTCAGCCCCGCGTGGCATCCATGGGTGGGTGCTGGGGGCCAGGAGGGGCCCACAGACCACATCAGACGTTCTCACAGACTTCCATGACTTCTCTGTGATTTGCCGTCTCTTTCTGGAAGTGGACTTTTGTTCCACTCAGCATCTGTGGTTTTCGATGGATTCTGAAATAGTTAATAAGTATTTGGCCTCCTGTTTCAAAATGTTGTGTGTTCCTTTTAGGTTTCCTTATGGAAAGAGTCAGGGCTATTTTCACCTTGACTCCCTGGGAGCCCATGCATCGGGGAGGGGGGGGCAGCATGGGTGTCTTGGACCCCCTCCCCAGACTGCCCAGTTGCCCGGTTCAGGGTTGAAGACTGGAGCCCGGAGCAGCTGGCTCAATGCTCCGAGGCGCAGAGGAACCAGGCAGGGGGACTGGGGCGGCCTTGCTGGCTGCCGTGTTTTACCCTTGAAAGATCAACCAGGGCTTTACTGGGATTCTTTTAGTGGAAAGTGAGCTGGGTCGGGCCTTCAGGCCTGTGCTCGCGAGTGAGGGTCAGGCTTCTGCAGAAACCCCAGCCTCGGGGTAGGGGATGAGTTCCGGGGGGCAGGGGGTGAGGCCTTCCCCTTGCCAGGCGGGCTCCTCAGTGGCAGGATGGCCCGGTGGGTAGGTCCCAGAAACATGGGACGAAGGTTTGAATCTTGAGCCCCTGCTTTCTCATCTCTAAACAGCTCGGAAGATAATCCGGCACCGTGAGGGCTCCGTGCCTGGCGTGCAGGGGCTCAGCAGATGCTCAGCACAACATCGGCTAGCGTCACCTCCCTGGGCGAGTCCCAGGGGGATAGCGGTTCCTGCCACCACAGCCTGGAGTCCAGGCCCCCCAGACGCCACCCCCAGCGCTCTCAGCCCTCTGTCCCCACAGGGGCCCCTCCCACAGCCAAAGCAAACACTGCACTGTGGGACTGTGGGCAGCATGAGCTGCTCACCTCACCGAGCGGCCTGGGGCAAATGTCCTGGGAGGGGCGTGGGGGCAGCGGCGCTGTGCGGGCTCTGTGAGAAGGGGACCCTTCCCTACAGCCCACAGTCCAGCCTCTGCGGCCACAGCTGGTCATGATGGGCGTGTGTGTCCCCCAAGAGAGCCTGTCTCTCACCTGTTGCAAAGAGGGCCGCAGAAGGGCCCCACCGAGTCTGGGGCCCCGGGCTGTGCATCTGGGCTGTGCGTCAGGCTGTGTGTCCCAGCTGTGCG
>NC_058411.1:1369887-1375843 GCF_002201575.2 Neomonachus schauinslandi | reverse complement strand
GGCTGTGCATCTGGGCTGTGCGTCAGGCTGTGTGTCCCAGCTGTGCGTCAGGCTGTGCGTCAAGCTCTGTGTCGGGCTGTGCGTCAGGCTGTGTGTCTGGGGCACCAGGCTGTGCATCCGGACTGTGCAAGGAGAGCTTGGAATGCTTCAGGGTGCCCTCTGGCACGGCTTGGTCCAGCATCCAGTGTCTTGCCAGGACTTGTCCCTGAGGCTGGAGGGAGGAGGAGGGAGGACAACAGCGCTCCTGCTGTCCTGGGGAGTATGAAAGAAAAAAGTCATCTGCCCGGGTGGCCAGGACATACTGCTTTGGGGGACACAATGGAAAGGCAGGGACAGGGTCAGGACGGATTAAGCAGCTGCATGTTTTGGAGAGGCAGGAGGAGAGGTGTTGATATGGCTAATTTTTTGTTGTTGTTTAGAGAGAAAGAGCGCAAGCATGAGCTTGTGTGTGTGGGGGGGAAGTGCAGAAGAAGGAGACAGAATCTCCAGCAGACTCCCCGCTGAGCTCGAGCCCGATGCAGGGTTCCATCTCACGGCCCTGAGAGCATGAGCTGAGCCGAAATCAAGAGTCGTGAGCAAAGCAGATGGGTCTCCTCAGTGTGGGTGGACCTCATCCAATCAGTTGAAGGCCTGGATAGAGCAAAAAGGCTGACCCTCCCCTGAGTAAGAGGGACTTTCCTGCCTGACAGGCTTTGAACAGAGGCTTCAGCTTTTTCCTGCCTTTGGACTTGAACTAAAACATCAGCTCTTCCCGAGTCTCTAGATCACTGGCGGCAGATTGTGGGACCTGCCAGCCTTCAGTCCCTCCTCATAAACTATGTATATATGCACACATCCTCTTGGTTCTGTCTCTGGAGCACCCCAACTGACATGGGCATCTATGGGCAACAGACTCTGGACTCCAAATGGGAGCTGAGCATTGTTCTAATGGAGGTATAGGGTCTGGGGTGAACATGGCCACCCCGGCTGTTCCCACTGGGCCCACCACATGGAGCTCGAGTCTCAAGGAGGCTTTGAGAGTGACCCAGGTCAGCCAAGGACACCTCCCTGGGTGGGACTGGTGGTCCCACTGGCGACAGGCCGGGGGAGATGTTTAGAGGTCATCTGAGCAAATGCCTGGGAGGGGCCGCCCCAGATCCAGGGCTGTGAGGAGGACAAGGGCTGGTCTGGGGGCACACCGACCCCACTCTGAGTCATGGACAATGGGATTGGCTGTTTTGGAGGGGGAGGGAGCCCCATTTCAGGCGAGGCCTGTTGCTCGGTGGGCACGTGGTAAGGGCATGCAGAAGCGTCCTTCCCAGACTCTGTGGTCCCTGGCCATTTCTGGAGCCCAGACCTGGGTGGACCAGGCTCAGCAGGGGATGAGGCAGGCACGGGTGAACAGGTGGGTGCAGCGAAGGGAACATGGGGCAGAGTAGGGCAGAAGGGGAGGGGGTCCACCCAGCCTGTGGTATACTGGTTTCCAGTATACTGCTTTGGGGGTACTGCTTTCCAGGCATGCAGGGCGCACCCGCCTCCCACACTCTGCGCCCGGCGGGAGGCTGTCCCGGCTCATCTCCTCAACCTCACTATTCACAGCTACTGATGGGCATGCATGGGGCCCATCGACCCCGGGCCACGCCTGCACACGGCCAGGCCACCACAGCTGACGTGACAGATTGGCAGGTCACCGGCCATGCTCCCTGACAAGCGACTGTTTCCTCGAAAATGAGAAATCATGATCAGGGCCAGAAGCAGATTATTAACAAAGACTTCCAGCGACTTTGCGGACTGTCCCAGCTATTCTAACGATCAGGGTGGCAGGCTGGGGGCCAGGCGGGGGCTCTCAGGGAGCTTCAGACGTCAGACGGGCTTGGAGTAATGGGGGCATCTGTGTGGTCGACCCCCTGGGAGAGGTGGCCATTCCTAGAGCTGCTGCCCATTTGCCCACACACTCTCTGGGACCCTGGGCCCAGCATCAGAAGGAAGGAGGACTAGACACAGGTCTTCCGGCCCCAGGCTGCAGACAGCTGTGGATCAGCATGTGTGTCCCCCAGGGAGGCCATGCAGGTATGTGTGGACAGGGAGAAAAGATCTGACTGAGCCAATGAACCAACACAGGACAGAGCCAGGGAGAGGCTCTCAGAAACATGGCTAACGCTCCTTCTGCCCTACTCTGCCCCATGTTCCCGGAGCACTGTGGGGGGCTAAGTGTTCTGCTGGCTGTGCCTTAAGGCCGAGGCTGGGAATCTGCCATTTTAAGGATTCAAGAGTCTGGGGGATGGACCTGGGCTGGGGGATGCCCCTGGGCTGGGGGGATGGCCCTGGGCGGGGGGGAGGCCCTGGGCTGGGGGGATGGCACTGGGCTGGGGGATGGCCCTGGGCTGGGAGGATGGCCCTGGGCTGGGAGGATGACACTGGGCTGGGAGGATGGCACTGGGCTGGGGGGATGGCACTAAGCTGGGGGATGGCCCTGGGCTGGGAGGATGGCCCTGGGCTGGGAGAATGGCCCTGGGCTGGGGGATGGCCCTGGGCTGGGTGAACAAGCACAGAGGGGTCTCCACCGTGGGGGCTGAGACACAGCCACAGAGGGGTTAAAGCAGGAAGTGGCTTGCAGGGCTGTGCTAAGAAATGATGTTCTGCTGTTTGACGTCATTTTAATTCCATTTCAAGGGCATTTAATCTCATTTGCCCGATGACTGATCCCTGGCTGTGGATGAATTAACATGCGGCCCCTCCTTAGAGGGGAAGCAGGACCCTTTTAACGGAGACATAGCGTCATCGTGTCCGGCTGCGCCTTGCGGGTGGCCACAGGGGTGGGGGCGGTGGTGAGGACCTGACCCTTGGGCTTGGCATTTACTCAGCCCTCGGAACATTCCAGAAGGGTGCGGGCCTGCCGTTTCTTCTTGCCTTACGCCACTGGGTGGGACTCACCTATTCCTGAGGCCCAGGACAAAGGCCTGGCCCGCTCTTGGAGGCAGGTTCAGGGTCCTGGTGATGGCATGTGGTGGTGTCTAGGGGGCAGGCTGTGTGGCTGGAGGGGAGCAAGGTGCTCAGAGCCTGTGGCTCCTTGCTGCCTGAGCTGGAGGCAGAGGGCTGCTTTGTTTTTGGGGAAACCGTACCTCACGGAGTCACGTATCTCTCTCCATTTGCATCACCCTGGAGGCCTTGGGGACCAGGTAAGGGCACGGCTCCAAGAGGCCCCAGGCCACAGGAGGAGAGAGGTGGCCATAGGGGACATGATTTCTGGTTACATTCTCCCCCTCCACCCACATACAGTTTCCCTCCTGCTGGTAGCTCCGTTTTCCAAAAATTTCTGCTGGTCACTGTAACCTCTTACTCTGGTCTGGATTCAGCTGAGCTTGGGGACTTGAGGGCAGGGCTGTGTCCAGGCTTGGGTCTGTGGGATCTGCATGAGGACCATGGGCCCTGCCATGCAGAGCTCTGGGCACTGTTTGCACAGAAGAGCTCCCTTTGGGCTGTGCAAGGATGCAGGGGCTGGTGGCCGGGGCAGGCAGGCTGTGCCAGTTCTCTGCGTGGCCCGGCAGCAGCCGTGGCCTCAGCACCCAGTGCCCAGCCTGAGGCCCAGGGAGGGCTCAGGATGCTTGCTCTCAGCTTGGATGAGTCTCCTAACACCTGGATGCCAGAGGGTGGTGCACACATTTGACTTGGGGACTGGAGGACAGTGTGGCCCGCAGGCTGGAGGTATTGGGACATCGGGCTATATTCAGAATGATGGATCTTAATATTTCAGACTCTACAGACATGGCCACTGAGGCTGGCATTAGGGATGACCTCAAGCATCCATGCACCCTGGTGATGCTCTAGGCCCTCTTTGCTGTTGGCTTAGGGAGGTGGGACCTGAACAAGCCAGGCAGACGTGCTCTGGTGTATGGGGAAGGGAGGCCAGTCAGGGTCTCCCACTGCCCTGGGCTGGATGGGAACAAGGGAGCTCAGGCTTCATGGATGTTCGCAACCCACATCTCCTACCCGAGACCGAAGGCAGCACTAAGTGTGTTTGTCCGTCTATCATCCATCCACCAAACCACCCTTCCTTCCTTCCTTCCATCCATCTACCCACCCAACCACTGACTAACCTATCCAACCATCCATCCATCCAACCACCCATCCAATCATCCATCCATCATCCATCCATCCATCCACCCATCCACCCAACCAATCATCCATCCATCCAATCATCCACCCATCAATCATCCATCCATCCATCCATCCAATCATCCACCTATCCAATCATCCATCCATCCGTTCATCCATCCATCCACCCATCCACCCATCCACCCATCCACCCATCCACCCATCCGCCTATCCAATCATCCATCCATCCATCCATCCATCCAACATTTATTTGGATCCTGCTGTTTTTCAGGAGCTCAGGCCCAGTGACAATTCAGTGCCCATAGCATCTTGAATTGTGTGACAGAGGGTAGTTTTGGGGTGGGTGAGGGGTGAACTGAGGCAGCTCTGAGGAGGCTCCTGACCCCAACTGGCTAATAATAATATTCCTTTCAAATAAAGCCATCCACAAAATGTGTCATTAGACCCAGTATAATGTCAATCCTTCATAAGACTTTTTGGAAAATAGAGTTTGTGCAGCTCTAGGAATTTCTTGTAAGGTTCCTTGGAAGTTCTGACTACCAGAGCTGAGTCTCCAGAGGTAGGTAGAAACAGGATGAGTGGGAACCCCGCATTACTGATAATTTTAATGAAAACTCTGTGCATTAGCAGAGGTGAATGGTCATGGAGATCCATTATGCCAAAGAGCAAAGTGTAAAGTTCATACAGTGCTGAGTTGCCTTCCTAGATCTGCTCACGTTTCAGCTGTGTGACATTGGGCAACTTGACCTCTCTGAGCCTCAGCTTCCTCCTGGGCAAACTGCAGAAGCTAATTCTAGCTCTTGCAGGTGGCTGGATCCAACAGGTGCTTGTACATGGTGGATGTTAAAGGCCCTCTCCTGCCTGGACTCTGCTCTGGGGCCACGCCTTAGGTGTCCGGAGAGTGGGACTGAGGTGCAGCCCCAGTCACCCGTCACTGGACCGACTGCCCACAGCCAGAGAAGGGCAGGCAGGGAGGCTTGGGAGGGGAGCTGGCTCTCCTGTTATTGGATTATCTCATTTGCAAACAATAAATGTCAACAGCAGGAGACCTTGTCAGACTCCCCTTCCAGGATGCAAATGTAGCCTTTATCTGCCTCTGCCCTTTATTAAAACAACCACGGAGCCACACGGATAAACAAGACAATTAAATGTAAATGATGTCATCTCCCTCCTTCGCTCCCATTAATGAGGTGCCCAGGCCCTGGCAGGCTGTGGAGGGAAGCCGGAGATGCAGAATCCGATTAAAATGCAACCAAGAGGCAACACTGACCTTTCGCTTTTAACAACTGACCCAGCGCCGGGAGCTGGCGTGACAGCTGGGACCAGCACGCTCTGATTTTTACAGCGATCACATTTAAGGAGAGAATATTTACTGTCTCCCCGTAATGAGCGACCCTTCAGTACTGATTGTGCCCCATGGACAGGGTCCCCCTGGCCCCCCACCAGCGCCAGCTCCACTCCAGGCCCAGAGGGGGCCTGGGCAGGTGGAGGCCGCACAGGTTCCATGCGAGCAGGAGGACAGGCCGTGGGCTGTGGGCAGGAGCCAAGAGGTCTTGGGGTCTCCGGAGGAGGGGGGACCGGTGGCAGAGGGCATGTCCTGCTGCTGACCAGACCCTGACCCACCTGAGGCACCACCTGTCCCCGCACCTCCGCAGGGGAGAGAGGGTCACTCACCACTGATGTCACCAACACTGCCATTGAGCAGCTGAAGAGGGACCACGCCCGAGGCCACCTCTGCCACCTCCGCTCCCCTCACAGTGACCGTCCCTCCTCCACTCGTCTCAGGGTGACCGTCCCCGCTCCACTCCGCCCACGTGACGGTCCCTCCTCCACTCTGCTCACAGTGACCGTCCCCCCTCCA
>NC_058411.1:1352003-1364887 GCF_002201575.2 Neomonachus schauinslandi | reverse complement strand
TCTCACGGTGACCGTCCCTCCTCCACTCGTCTTAGGGTGACCGTCCCTCCTCCACTCGTCTCAGGGTGACCGTCCCTCCTCCACTCGTCTCACGGTGACCGTCCCTCCTCCACTCGTCTCAGGGTGACCGTCCCTCCTCCACTCGTCTTAGGGTGACCGTCCCTCCTCCACTCGTCTCACGGTGACCGTCCCTCCTCCACTCGTCTTAGGGTGACCGTCCCCCCTCCACTCCTCTCACGGCGACCGTCCCCCCTCCACTCGTCTCACGACGACTGTCCCCCCTCCACTCCTCTCACGGTGACCGTCACCCCGGCCATTCCTCTCACTGACTGTGTCGTTCGCCTATCTACCGTCCCCACTACGGCTGCCCCCACCGTATTTGCAGGGCCACACCGTGATGCGATGGCCGCCACGGCTGGCAGGAGCCACAGGCTCTGCAGCTCCCGCTCCGGGCCCTGTGAGCCCCAGACGTGGCATGTGTCCCCCTGCGCTGCTGGCAGAGCCCGCACACGGCTGGTGGCGGAGCGGCCACTTGACAGAGGGCGCCGCCGCACGCAAGCACCAGGCAACGCCTGTGATGTGGGCCCCGGGGCAGGTGAGCCTTCACCTCCGGACGTGTCCCGCCGGGCAGAGTGAGGCCTGCTGCGATGTGCCCCATTCTGGGGCTCAGCCCGGGGGCCTGGGGGCGTCTGAGCAGGGAGTCACTTCTCTGTGCAGTGGGAGAAACGCACAGCGGACTCGGAACCAACGTGTGAAAACTCCAAACACGTCCACTTGACGGCGGATGTTGCCCTGACGTTCCAAGGGCTCATTTTCTATCTGCCCATGTCGTGTGGTGTGGCGGCGGCCTGGGGCGGGTGGCGTCGGGCTCCGGGGGCTGCACCGCCCCGCCTGCAGGTGCTACACTGCTGGGTGGGGACACGCCGCGCTCGCCTGGCCGCAGAGCCCACCGGCCAGGTCTGGGTGCCCGTGCGCGCTTACAGGCCCCCCGCGGGCCGTCCGTGGCTCCTCCAGCTCCAGGCTGCCCCTCAAGTGCCCACAGCGGCCCCAGCGGGGCTTCAACAACCCCCGTAGGACACTTTTGCTTATGGACTTTCCCACTTCCCGCTCAGCTCCTTCTGGCTTTTGTGAGCCACATCGAGAGGCGTGCAGAGTGGGCAGAGGATGGCAGGTCCCTTGGGGGCGTGACCCCCGGGCGGGGGTGCAGGGGGAGGCTCCAGCCTGCACCCTCGCGGTCCCCAGGGAACTGCACGGTCCGTTCTTCTGTCTGAGAAACGGGAGCCGCAGCCCTGGGGCTCGCTGGGCAGTAAGCCGACCGAGTAAGCTGACTCGGCGGGTGAGGGAGGAGGAAGGCCCGGCAGTCACCCAGTGGAAAGCCCGGGCCCCTGGCGCTGGATTCCGTGGCTGCACCAGCAAGTGAGAGAGTGCCAGAGAACGCCTCCCCGAAACTTCCAACAGGACCCCGGGCACAGTGGTGTCTGTTTCTCGGGGAAAATCAGCACCCAAGGTCTCTATGGGATGTGGAGCTGGGCAAGGGGAGCAGACAGCATGTTCCTAGTGGGACCAAATTCTTCCCTGTCTGCCTCCCTCTCTTCCAAAACCGACCAGCGTGAGAGAGCTGGTGCCCTGCTGAGTTGGCCTGGCCCAGGATCAGGCTGGGGGAAAGTTCTGGTTAATGGCACAGACTCTGGACCCAGACACCTGGGCCCAAACCCTTGCTCTGTCTCGGGCCAGCTGTGTGACCTGGGACACATCACTTAACTTCTCTGAGCTTCTGTTTGCTCATCTGTAAGACGCGGGAAACGGCAGCACCCTTCCTCGTGAGCTTGGCATGAGGGTTCTGTGCTCTGCAGCAGGACGAGGCGCACGGCAAGTGTTCGTGTTACTCTAACATTATTGCAGACGCACGGTCCAGAATTTAAATAACTCTGACATTAAATATGCAGTCAGCTCAGCCTTCCCAGTGGTCCAGAAACGCCCCGGCAGCGCCAGAGAGAAGCAGCTACATGGACTGTCAGGTGTTGCTAATGAGGAAGCTGGAGCTGGGCTTCCAGAAGCTCCTGTACCCCCAGGAGCGCCATCTGTGTCCTCCTGTCCTAAGCCTACACCGCAGCCCCAGGCTTGTTTGGTGGTCGGACCGTGACCCTCCGGGCAGGCTGCGGGGCCTCCCAGTGCCTGCCCCGATGGCCAGCAGCCAGCCGAGCTCGGCCAGGAAGGCGGGCGTGCTGGAGGTGAGGCTGCAGGCCGTTACCGGGGCGTCGAGGGGACAGCTGGGCGGGTCATTGCTCAGGCTGGGAGAGCCGCGTGGCGCGGGGGGTTGCCAGCAGGGTCCTGCAGACCCCGGGCCGGGAGCAGAGTCCCTGCGCCCCGAGCATCCTCGGGCTCTCCGCTACCCCAGGCTCGTGGGTGCTGAGGCAGTGGCTTGTGGTCTTGTCCCCTGCAGAGCACAGCCCGGCTCCCTGCTGGGAGGAGGGGCAAGAACACCACAGTGCAGATACACTTGTGGGCCTAAAGCGGGGTGGGGGCCTCCCCGGGACCCCTCCCGCATGTGTCAGTCTCTTAGGGTAGTCACCGCAAAGGGCCACAGACTGGGGGTGCTGACAACAAAGGAAGGCTGTGCTCTCCAGGTCCGGAAGCCAGAAGTCCACAATCAAGGAGCCGCAGGGCTGGTTCCTTCTGGAGGCCCTAGGGAGAACCCGTTCCCTCATCTTTCAGGGCTCCTGGGGCTCCTGGCTTGTAGATACCTTACCGGGTCTCTGCCTCCGACCGCCCCTCCTGTGGCCTTTCCCTGCATGTCTGTGCCCTGACCTCCCTCTCAAACCCATAGCAGTCACCCCGGATCAGGGCCACCCCGATGACCTCATCTTTAATGTAATCACCTCTGTAAAGACCCTGCCTCCAAATGCAGTCACCTTCTGAGATACTGGGAGTCACAATGTGTGAATTTGGGGACCCGGTTCAGCCCGACACCTAGAACGCAGGGGGTTGGCCCTGAAGGGGAGGGAGCTGCTGGAGGTGGGGTGGCCCTCCTCCGAAGGGCTCCCCTCTGGGTGTTGCCACACCCCACACTGGGCCCTGAGAGCGGATGGGCCGGATGTGGGACTACGGCTGCAGCTGGCCTCACATGGCCCTGGATGCCTGGCTGGAGGCCGAGGCCGCGGAGACCCTCCAGCCCCAGGGCCCGTGTGGAGCCATACAGGGGTGCTCAGGATGGGCAGCTGACGGACTGAAGAAGAGATGAGCCCGGCGTGGAGTCGTAAACCCGGGCACAGCCCTGAAATCTGCTCTGGCCCGGAGTGGCCACGCTGTGCCCAGGTCTGGCCAGCAGGTCGCCTGGTGCCTGGGCAAATCCAGCCCTGCTTCAGGGGTTCTTTCCAAGCCCTGAACTGATGGGGGAGCCCCAACCTTCCCCCGGGCCGGGGAGGGTCGCACAGCCCAGCCCACAGCATAGAACCCTTCCTCCCCTCCCCTCAGACCTCGCCTCTCTGAGCGGTCCGCGGGGCAGGGGCAGTGCCGTCCGCACCTTTGGGGGAAACAAACATGCCATGCCCACATTTGTGTGGGTGATTGTTCCATGTCACTGACAACCTCGGCCTCACATTCCCAGGGCCCCCTTCCTGCCTCATCCCTGTGCCAAGACCCCAGGGGAGGCCTGTTCACGGGGACGATGCTTTCACCTGAAGGTTAGGACACCCTCCCCCCCACACACATGGCATTGTGTCCCCTTCCTGTCACTGGCTTAGATAAGTGACAGGATGCCCGCCACCTTTACCCAGGACAAGCCAGACGTGCGTGTCCTTGAGCACTGAGGCCGTTCCCCCGGGCACTGAGGCTGGAACCTGCATGTGGGCATCACCGTCCAAGTGGCAGGTGGAGGCCTGGCCATGCTTGCTGCGGGCCCCTTGCAGCTGTCAGGGGCACGTGCTGTGCGTGCACTCGGCCAGTGCTCTCACTTCGTCCGCGATTCCTGTGCTCCTGGCTGGCCCCCAGCTCCCTGCTCCCGTGCCAGCTTGTATGCCCCCTCCCCAGAGGGCCTCCCCCATCCCACCCTGCCCCCCAGGGCAATCCCTTGGGGCTCCAGCTTTGTTTCAGACCATGGAAGGAGCCTGGGGTCTGGGACGGGAGGAGGGGTCTTCGGGTGCCAAGGTGCGGGAGTGTGAGGCCCCGGCTGGTGTTGAGTGGGGGGGGGGGGGGTTGGGGGCCGGGGCCCAACGGGGGGGGGGGGGTGGCCCCGGGGGGGGTTGGGGGGGGGGGGGGGGGCTTGGGGCCGTGGCACAGCATGAGTGTGAGGGTCGTGCCTGGGAGTGCATGGGGAGACACCAGCCCACCCCTGGGGTGGGTGGGGGGACACTGGCCTGCTCAGGACAGCAGCCGCTTCTGGCTGCACGGGGTGGTCACGACAGGCTTTGTGATGGAACCTAGTGTGGACAGAGCCGCCAGCCACTCAGCGGACCGCATCCGCACCCCTGGTTTTGGCACGGGGAGACCTGCTCCTGCAAGCTGCAAGGGCGCCTGGGGGGCTGGCATGACACCGGGCAGCAGGGAGCGGCTGTGCCCGAATCCCGGAGGACATCACCGGCAGCATCTCCCATCGGTCTCTCTTTTTATAAAAGGCAGGCTTGTGTCTGGTGCCTTAGGGCAAAAGGCCTTCCTTCAGTCCTGGAGGCTGGGATTTGCACCCCTGAGTTAGGTTGCTGGCTCAGACCCGCGGGCCATCTGTGGGTGCTCCTGCGGAGGGGAGACTGTGTGCCCCGGCACCCCACAGAGATGACAGGGGTGGCCCAGAACTCGGGTCAGTGCCCCTGAGTCTGGTTCTCCAGAAGCAGATCCTGATAGGCTCCCTGCAAGAAGGACTTAGGAAGAAGGTTCTGGAAGCCCCTGTAGGGAGAGTGGAGGTGGGTGGGCAGGGGGAGGCCCAGCAGAAGAGTGGCCCCCAGGAGGTCCAGGGAGCATAACCCCAGGACACCAAGGGGGCGTCAGCCTCTGAGGTGTCCTGGCAGGAGAGAGGCCGGGTTGCTGGCAGACTGAGACCACATCCTCCAGGGACTCTGGGGGCTTGTCCTGGAGCTCCCCAGCTGCGATCCCGGGGCATGTGAATGCCCCCGGGGGTCCTCAGTTGACTCATCCCTGAAGGGGGGCCGTGACCCGGGCTCCCCAGGGCGTCTGCAGTGCCAAGACCCAGTGAGAGGTTGGGGTTTGCAGCCGCACTATGAGACCCATAGCAGGATGGACACTGTCTTAGAGGGCGCGAGGGGGCCACGGGGTGCTGGCCGAGGGCAGGAGGCAGCTGGGGCCATGAGGGCGGGGAGGTCAAGGCTGGAACCCCCACCCTGGGATGCCCGGCAGCCTGAGCAGGGCAGGGTGGTGTGAGGGGGCTGCCCTCTCCACCCTGGGGAACCTGCACTGGGTGGTCCCTGGACACTGACCCTGGCAGATACCCCTGGCCCGACACCTCGTTTTTCCATTTTGGCCCCTCCCTGGCTTCCTGGCTGCTCCGCCTGCCTCCTCCCGTCCTTCCTCGGGCCTATCAGGGCTGGGCCTGTTTATCCAGCTGGGGCCAGAGGAAACAGCCCCAGAGCAGCCATTAATCAGGGGTGGAAGCTGGAAATTACCCGAATGCTGGGGATTGCTCTGGGGAGAGGCCAGGGCGGATGGACTGCGGCGCGTCCGGTGACCGCGGGCTCGGGCTGATGAGTGCGGTCATGGGAGCTCCCCCCACCCCAGGCCGACCTTTCTGGAGCAGCTCCCCTTGCAGCCCTGGGAGCCACGTGGGCTCAGAGGGACATGGGGCAGGCAGGTGGGGCCGGGCGCAGCCCCCGAGGCTGAGTAGCAGGCAGGACCTGAGCCCACCTGCGTGTCTCTGAGGGTGGACATTTGCTGGGACATCTGAGTGGACCATGTGAGGGACGGTGCTTTGGGGTGGCTCTGAGCAGAGAGCCCGAAGTATGGGCCCGGGGATTGACAGGGACATGGTCTAGGGCGCGGGCAGTTCTTCAGGGAAGCAGCAAATCCCGCTCAGAGCTGTGGATCGCTGTTATTCATGGCGTGGACCCACCAGGAACTGGTCACTGCTGGCCGTGGGGCCGTCCCGCCTGGGCCTGCCATCCTGTGACTCTGTCCGCCGGCTGACACAAGGACACCGAGTCACTCAGTGGACAGGACCCCACAGCCATGCAGGCCACATCATGACACGTGGTGGCCCGCATGCCTCCGGGGACAGGCTCCTGCTTCCTGACAAAAAGGAGATGTGAGGGACCAGACAGCAATGTCCCTGAGGAGGCCAGCTCAGGGCAGCCCATTGGCCACCTACCAAATGGGAGCAGAGAGCTGTGGGCTAAGTCCCGGGGAGGGACGCTGGTCCTGGAGCCCTGCTGGCCTGCGACCACCTCCCCGCACCCCCCCGGGCTGCCGGCCTCACTTGGGCCGGCCAGCCTCCTGCCGAGGGCACAGGGCCCTACATGACTGCGGTGCCATCCCAGAGTCCCTACCCCGCAGGGCACTTCGGAAAGGCAGAAACTGTCATTACTAATTGTTAGTGATTAGATAGAAAGACAGATGCTCCGGTGTTAGAAAATCACCATCGAATAATTGGTTATTTCCATCAGAGGAGAGGCAATTTGCTACCTGTCAGACAGCATTCCAGCACCTGCCTCGTTGGGTAGAGGCCGGCTGGGGGGACCCCAGAACCCAACAGGTCCCCAGCATCTGGGGTCACGTTCAGTGGGTGTGGCCGGAGAGGCTTGGGCTCCCCACACCCCACAGGGGGCCTGCTTGTCCCCCAGCAGGTGGGTCTCCTCTGTGATCCTACCTGGGCTGTGGTGGTCCGGCCCCCTCGCCCGGGGGCTCTCCTTTTCCCTGTGCGCCCTCTAACCCTGGGGACCGCATTGACGCCATGCCTCTGGGGAAGACTTCTCGCCGTCCTAGAGGCCCCCATGGCCTGGGGATGCTGGCGGGTTGGCAGGAGCCCTGCTGTGTGGCACTCCAGGGGTCAAGGGGTCAGCACAGCAGCAGCCCTTCGCCCCCAAGGCTGCAGTGGCGGTGTGCCCGAGGGGCATCCTCCCTGTGCTCAGGCAGCCTGGGGACGGGGAGCTCGTGGTGTTCTGGGGCTGCTGCAGATGTTTGCCTGGCCCCCTGCGCCTTTCCTGTGAACCATCCCAGACACGAGAGGGACAGAAGCCTTGCAGGGGGCTGGACAAAGGGCTGCACAGTGACTTGGGGCAAGTGAGCACCTCCCCAGTTGCAGGTGGGGTTGGTTCTCCATCCTTGGTGCCAGGCTCAGGGAGCTGCATCCTGGCCACTTGGAAGCTCTGGGCCAGCCTCGGTGTCCGGCGTGGGGAAGGGGTAAAGGCAGCCATGGGCACAGCAGTGGTTGGGTTGCACTTTGTACCCATCCCTCCATTTGACACAGCTCCACAGGAAGCTGGTACCTCTGGGCCCAACAGCCCTGTGTGGTTCACGGGAGGGAGAGTGCGGAGAGGGGCAGGAAGTGACCTGGGTGCCCGCAGGTGGGTCCAGACCCTCTTCTCACTCTTGGGGTCGTGGCTCTGCACCCTTTTCTTTGTTCCTCTTTCTTACTCTGTCCTTCTTCAGGGTAACAAGCAGCCCACAGCCCTCTCACTCAGCAGTGCTAGGATGTGGGGTGGGCAGGGATCCCCCTACGGAAGCCCAGATAAATGGACAGACTGACGGACTGGGGAGGGCCCCCACGGAAGCGACTTTGGAACTGAGATGGGGGGGAGGGTTAAGAGCATGCCAGGCAGAGGTGTGGCTACAGGGTAGAAGGGGCCATGGGACAGCAAGAGGAGGCTCCAGGGTACAGAGGGCACCCACATGTAACCAGCCCACTTCTAGCTAACCCATGGTTCATAAGGGCTTTCTCAGGAGGTAAAATCTATAGTGAACTAAGTGACAATGAAACACAACATATCAAAAATTGTGGAACACAGTGAAAGCGGTGCTGAGGGGGACATTTATAGACAAATCCATACGTTGGAAAAGAGGAAAAGTCTCAAGTCAATAATCTAAACTCCTGCCTCAAAAATTTAGAAAAAGGAAGAGTGAAACAAGCGGAAGGAGGGAAATCATAGAGTAGAACTAAATAAAATTGAAAACAGAAAAACAATAGAGAAAACCAATGAAACAAAGAGCTTGTTCTTTGAAAAGATTAAGAAAATGGACAACTGTCTAGTAAGAGCAACAAACTAAAAGAGATGACATAGCTCACCAATATTAGGAACAAAGCAGGGGACATCACTACAGACTGCAGATATCAAAAGGATAATAAAGGAATGGCATGAACAACTCCACATACCTAAATTTGACAATCAAATTTTTGTATGTGGAGTTGTTCAAATTTAGGTGAAATGGACCACTTTCTAAAAAGAAAAATACAGGTCATGATCCCAGGGTCCTGGGATCGAGGCCCCCATTGGGCTCCCTGCTCAGTGGGAAGCCTGCTTCTCCCTCTCCCACTCCCCCTGCTTGTGTTCTCTCTCTCGCTGTGTCTCTCTCTGTCATATAAATAAATAAAATCTTTAAAAAAATAAAAATTAAAAAAAAAAACAAACTGCTACAATTCACCTAATATGAAATAGATCATTTGAATAGTCCTACAATTATTATGAAAATTGAATTAATAATGTAAAAACTCACAAAACCCCTCCAAGTCTCTAAGTCCATATGGTTTCAGTGGAGGATTATAACAAAGAATTAAAGAATAATTGGCCTGAATTCTGCAAAATCTTTTCTAGAAAACAGAAGGGGGAACACTTCCCAATTTATTCTACAAAGCTATTATTACTCTGATACTAAAACCAAAGTCAGTACAAAAAAAGAAAACCACAAACTTATATCCCTTATATATATAGACACAAAATCCTTAACAAAATTCTGGCGAAGAAGAGTCAGCAAAATATAAAAAGAATTATACATCATGACCAAATGGGATGCAAAGCTGATTTCATATTTGAAAGTCAACCAGTGTGAACCACTGTCTTAATAAGCTAAAGTAGAAAAATCATATGATGATATCAATCTATGAAGAAAAATCAGTTGACAAAATTCAACACCTACTCATGATAAACTCTTGGCAAAATGGGAATGAGGGGAACTTTCTTTCTTTTTTTTAAAGATTTATTTATTTATTTATTCGACACAGAGAGAGTGAGCACAGGTAGGGGGAGTGGCAGGCAGAGGGAGAGGGAGAAGCAGGCTTCCTGCTGAGCAGGGAGCCTGATGTGGGGCTCGATCCCAGGGCCCCGAGATCATGACCTGAGCCGAAGGTAGACGCTTAACGACTGAGCCACCCAGGCGCCCCTGAGGGGAACTTTCTCACCTTGATAAAGAGCATTTACAGAAAAACTACAGCTAACATTATACTTAATGTTATAAACAAGTAGGTTATTAATACTAAATTCTTTCCTTCAAGGTCAGGAACAAGTCAAGGGTGCCCACTCTCACCACTTTATTCAATATGGTGCTGGAGTTCCAGCCAGTGCAATAAGGCAAGAAAAGGAAATAAATGGCATACATAACTAAAGGAAGAAATAAAGCTAACCTTGCTTGCAGATGACATTACTGTTTATACAGACCACCCCAGTGAATCTACATAAAACTCATGGAACTAACACAGGAATTTAGTGAGATTGCAGTATACAAGCTAAGCATACAGAAATCAATTGTATGTCTATATCATAGCAATGAACATGTGGACACTGAAATTAAAGACACCACCATTTATAATCATTCAAAAAGTGAAATACTTAGGTGTAAATCTAATAACACACATATAGGACTTGTGCTGGATTCTGCAAAATGCTGATAAACGAAGTCAAGGAAGGTCTCAATAAATGGAGAGAATAGCTGTGTTCATGGGTCCGAAGAGTCAACAATTGAAAGTAAAGATGTCAATTAAAAAGTAAAGATGTCAATCCTCCCCAAATTGATAAGAAGGTTTAATGTGAATCTTATCAAAATCTAAGCAAGATTTTTTTGGTACTATAGATGACATAATTATAAAATTTGCATGAAAATACGAAGGAGCTAGAATAGCTGAAGTAATTTTGACAGAGAAGAATAGAAGAAGCCATCTACCAGATTTGGGGACTTCTAAATGGCCACCTTAATGAAGACTGTAGTATTGGCGAAGAAGTAGACAAACAGACCCATCAGTGGAACAGAACAAAGAGCCCAGAAGCAGACCTGTGTGCTCGGCTGATTTTTGACAAAAGAGCAAGAACATTTCAATGGAGGAAAAACAGCCTTTAAACCAATGTTACTAGGGCAATTGGACATCCGTAAGAGAAACACGTAAGGCAAGTGAGCAGGCAGGGGACTAGGGACTGTGAGATTCAGGGACCCGCCCTCTGTGATTGTCCAGGCTTCATCTGCCTCTGCCCCTCCAGAGGCAGAGGCTGCTCCCGCCTCCATCCTGGCTGGGACGTACAGCGGGTGGGCTATGGGGTCTCCTAGGTTTGTAACCAAGATGTACAAGCAGTTCTCAGGGTCACACTTGTGCCATAAGCAGGGGGCGGCAGCCCTTCCTCACCAGTGACAGGGCCCTGAGTCTCCGGGACAGAGCAGTGGGGTCACAGAACAAGCTCCAGACAGACCGACATGGGGTTACCACCCCGACCCCTCACTGCCCAACAAGGAGCTGCTTCTCCGCAGCACAGGGAGGGGGCGCTGGGCCGATGTGCTCAAGGGCTGCCCGCCACTGTCACCAACCCCTCCGAGCCTCTGTGGACTCGGGCTCTTCTGGGGCATTCTGTGCTCACCCAGACCCAGCTGAGAGTGGAACTGAGTGTCCTATGGGCCATTTGGGTGAAGGGACCAGAATGGTGGCCAGGGTGGTCCTGGCTACCTGCCAGGAGCCCGCCTCACCCGGTGGCCCCCTGCCCACACGGCCCTGGCTATAGGGGGCTCCTCGCTGCCATGTGATAGCCCAGCTATGCTATGGCACCTACCTTGGACTTCTTAATTGCAATGCCCTATGAAGGGCTTAAATTAAAAATCAAATACTCAAAGCACCAGTGCCTTTTAGAGGACTAAAATTAAAACCTAATTGAATTTTCCTAGGGAAAAATATCTTGTGGAAATTTAATTAAGGCAGTAAAAGACCGGGTTCTTAAAAATAGATATATATGGTTTTTAATTCAGGGTTATTTGCAAAGCAAATTGAAAAATAAAAAGAACCCGGTCGGATGAGGAGATTGGTTGGAGACAAAGAGGAGCCTGGCGAGGTCCCTGCGCCCCGAGCGCGGCCCTGCGAGGCCTGGAAGGGCTGGGACAGTCAGCGGTGCTGTGCGCAGCCACCTGGCTCCCTGGTGCCTGGGCACCTGGCCAGCGACCCTCGCAGGAGGCAAGCCCCTGTGCCCCTTCATGCAGAGGCCGGTGTCAGAATCAGGAGATTCTGCTTGTGTGGTCCGGCTTTTCAAGATTCAGGGCAGACAGCGGGGTTGGGGCCAGGCCCCGCCCCTGCGGGCTGTGTAACCTTGGGCAAGTTAGTAACCTGCTCTGTGCCCTGCAGGTACCTGGCCTGCAGACGGGGCTTCGGGCAATGGGGGAGTTCAGTGAGCGGCCTTGTGTGTGTCTGTCCCGTTACAGCGTCGGCTGTGCTCGGGGGATGAACGCCAGGAGGCGCAGGACTTGTAACACCTCGGTTGGCTTCTTAATAAGGAGCCGGATGCTTTCATGTGAGGAACGAAGGCCCAAACCTTGTGGGTTTTGCACCGAATCCTTTTCTCAGGCTCCCCAGCATGCTGACCACATGGGACTCCTTTGCTGAGGACCAGAGAAGTGGGTCCCCTGACTTTATTAGGGAGTGGACCCCGCTGCACCTGCTGGGTGGCCCTCCCCTGGGAGCTGAGCTGGAGGGTCTGGCAGGAGTTGGGACCTGGGACCTGGGAACTGGGAACAGACGGGCTTGGGAAGGCCCATGCAGCTCCCGCCCTTAGGGCATCGGGGTGGCTGGCCCTCACCTGGTGGCCTCATCTGTGGCCTCTCTGGGTGCTCTAGGTCCAGAGAGGGACACCGGGTCGGGAAGGGGCTCCATTTCCTGGCCTCCCCCTCGTGCCTGGAATGCGCAGTTATGGGACAAAGGGGGTTCAGCAGCCGTTTGGTGGGCCAGCTGCAGCCTGGGGACCCCCACACTGTGTCCCTGCATCTGTGTCCCCTCACGACAGGCAGGGAAGAGCCGTCAGTGAGCTCCCTGGCTGCCTGCAGCCAGAGTCCTTGTTGGTTCAGACATGACAGTAGGTGAAAAGGTTACACATTATAAATAGTTAATAAATATATCCGAGTGGCTGGTGAGTGCTCACCAGCCGGCTCCCTCCGCGGTGTTCTGCCCCTGCTGTCAGAGGCGGGCATCCGAGGGCCCCGGAGCATCCACCAGCATCCTTCCTTCCCTCCCCGGTTCTGGGAGCTTCTCTCTGCAGTGGGACCCTGCTCTTCAGGGCAGGAGAGCCAGGTGTGGGCTGAGGGTCAAGGGCCTCCCCGGGGCTCCCAGCGCTCGCTCCCTGGAGCCCCAACACTGCCCCCTGTACTCTCTCTTTGGAGGCACAGTGGGCCACGGGAGGGTGGGTCAGAGTCTCATTCTGAGAGCTGAACTCTTTCTGGAAACATCTCCCAGCCTAGAGAGGAAGCAGGGGCCAGAGGCTCTCTGATTTGCCTGAGTCTCTCAGTTCTGCCTCCCGCTGAGTGGGGAGCTCTGGGTGCCCAGGACGTAGGTCCTCAGCCTCTTGGGACTGTTACCACGCACAAGGACTGTGGTGCGGTGCTGAAATGTGCAGACACCGGGCCTGGGGTGCAGAGCCCGGGCTGGTGTGCAGAGTCCCAGGGCTGGGGTGCAGAGACTGGGACTGGGGTGCAGAACCCGGGGCTGGGGT
>NC_058411.1:1318191-1351993 GCF_002201575.2 Neomonachus schauinslandi | reverse complement strand
CTGGGGTGCAGAGACTGGGACTGGGGTGCAGAACCCGGGGCTGGGGTGCAGAACCTGGGGCTGGGGTGCAGAACCTGGGGCTGGTGTGCAGAGCCCGGGACTGGGGTGCAGAGCCCGGGGCTGGGGTGCACGACCCAGGACCCACATGCAGAGCCCCAACCCATGGCAGTTTCAGATTCATGCAACAGTAGCCTGTGCCCAAGCAGGGGTGAGGGGTACCCTTGGGCTGAGAGGCCCTACCCCACCCAGCCCTGCACGTGAGGGATGGACTCAGACCCTTTCACTAGACACAGCCTAGGAGGAAGGAAACATGAAAGTGCAGGGAGTCTGGGGGCTGGAAGAGAGACTCTTCCTTCCAGACCCATCCCTCCCGCACCAAGCCCCCCAACCCCCACTGGATCTTTTAAAATTCATCAGGTTCCCTGCACTTTAAAATGCTTGGAGAAAAAAATGGGTTTTAAATTAGTGAAGCTTTTTTACAGGGGACATTTGTCAAGGATACTCTTTAATTGCAAATAAAAAAATAAGAAACAACTCTCTGAAAGCCGGTTGTGTGGAGGGAACTCTGACTGTCCTGGCTCACCGCAGGGGAAGGGCAAAGAGAACCGGTGTCCTGGCCCAGTTTCCTGCCCCGCTCAGTGCCCATCCCTCCAGCAGCCTGAGTTCCTCCCCTCCACTGGCCAGGTCTGAAACCCAGGCTCCCATGGGGACCCAGGGCTGTCCTCGCCCAGCCCAAGGCTGCATCCTTAGGAGCAGAGCACCCAGAACATGGGAGGTGACAGTCCTCTCGGTGTGGGGGGAGCTGAGAGGAGGGATGCAGGGGGCTGGGAGGAGAGAGAAGATGCTAGCCTTGGGTCCCCCGGGGAAGGTATAGGCTCCCTGCCACCAGAGCTGTGCGAACAGAGGCTTCAGTCTCCCCAGCAGGGAGCCGGGTCAGGGGGCTCTGGGGGCAGGCCCGGGCAGGCAGGAGGAGGAAGACCTGTGAGTGAAGGCTGTTCGCAGTCCCGGGAGGCTCTGTGCCAAAGAAGCAGTGATTGGGTCTCAGAGAGTGTATTTTCCAGAGCCTGCCACAGAGATAATAACACCTCTTAAAACGTGGTAATTAAAATCCTCTCTGCACACAGCAATAAATCCACGAAGCACAACTTTCTTGTAAAAATGACCTTGTAGATGATATTTTCCACCCGAAGTTTTTATCAATAGCTCCCTCGGACAGCCCCAGACACGCAGCTCGGGCCACCCTCCCCTGCCCACCCCGCTGCCCCCAGGCCTGCTGTCCTTCTCAACACTGGATGCCTCCCACCCTCCCCGGTCCCTCCTCTGAGCCTCCCTGTCTGGCTGGGGCTCCCGCCCCCACCACTGATCCAGAAGGGAGCTTGGGGGTCACTGCCGCTTGTCCTATCCTGTTTTGGGAGGTGGGGAGTGTGTCCTGCCTTCAGCTGAGAAGCAGTGGTTCGTGTTCATCCTACCTGGTGATGACGGGAGCAGCGACGCCCAATGTCACCGGGAAGGGGAAGGGATGCATCTCTTTCCATCAGTGCCTGTGGAGGTGTTGGTTTCTGTCCCGTGGGCAGGGCCCTAGCTCCTAACCACCTGCCTGGCAGGACCGTGGGAATCCCCATGTCACAGATGGGGAAACTGAGGCTTGTCAAGCCTCATGGACACACTGGGTCACACGGGTGGTCAGTGGAGGAGTGGGGATTTGCACCCGGGAGTCCAGCTTGGAGGTGAGCAGGTGCAGATGGAGGGCGAGGTCTCCCCCCAGGAGCGAACGTGCATCAAGCAGCATTAAGGCGGGCAGGTGACCCACTTCCTGGCTGCCTGGAGCTGCCCACCTCGTGCACCCCAAGGTCAGTGCTGAAGGCATGCCCCTCGTGCTCACAAGGTCAGTGCCGAGTGCATGCTTCCTGCTCTGAGTGCAGGGGCTGGGACGTGGCTCCACGCCCACCGCTGTGCCCTCTGGGCCCCTCTGCTGCACCCCTAAAGCCTGTCCACCCCTTCCCGCAGTCTTTCTTTAAAATGTTTTCCTTCAGGTTCACACCATCCAATGCACCCATGTCAAGTGCGTGGTTCAGTGGTTTGTCGTGGAGTCACAGGTGCCACCGTATCCATGAGTTTGGACCCTTCCGTCACCCCACAGGGTAATCTCCCCGATCCCCTGCCCAGGCCTGGCACCCACCAATCTGCCGTCCGTCTTGATGGATTTGCCTGTCCTGGGCCTTTCCCGTGTGTGGAGTCGTAAAAATGTGGTCCTTTGCGTGTGGCCTCTTTTACTCAGCACATGTTCGAGTCCACGCTGTGGCGTGGAGCAGCGCTTCATCGTTTCATGACATCCCACTGGGCGGATGGCCCACACTGTATTATCCACCTTCCATCCGCGACACGAGGGTCATCTCCACGCGGGGGCAACTGAGATCGGGGCTGCCGGCCACGCTGTGTTTGCCTGGCTCCCGTGGACTCCCAGATGTGGGATCACGGGGTGTGAGGGTCTGTCTGGCTCCTCGGCCAGAACTCCCTCCTGACACCTGGAGGCCGTGCGCCAAGCCCCCCAAACGGGATCCACAGCCCCTGCCCTCAATGGTGGGGCCAGGTGGTCCCAGGGGTGGGGAGCCGCGTCTGAGGCCACGTGTTTGGGAAGAGCCTCTTCTCGTCCCTCTTTGTGTTCTCCGCCTTGGGAACACGCACGGGGCCTTTTAAGTGGATTAAGAAAGCACGGGAGTTTAATGTATTACAGGAATATAATTGTATTTTTATTGCTCATTACATTTTGAGTTAATTACATAGCAACCAGGTTTGCGCTTTATGATATTACAGCTAAATCAGCAAGTAATCTAGAGCAGGCTTCCAACCCACCCACCTTGGGTTTGTCCCACCAGTGGCCTGGAGGGGCACCTTTGTCTTCCTCAGGACGGGCCCTGGGTCTGGGTCTGGGTCTGGGTCTGGGCAGGGGGGAGGCGGGCAATGCTGAGGCCCAGCCTCTACTTCGGGCCCGCCTTCCTTGCTGTTGGGAAGTTTCCACCTCCATGAGGTCAGCTGTTGCCTCTGCCCTGCCCGTCCCCCAGCAGCGCTCGCCCGGCATGGACCCCTTGTCTGGGCCCTACTGTGGGGTCTTTCCTAGATGGGCCAGCTGGGCTCAGCTCTGATGCCTGCTGGGGAACAGGGCTCTGCTCAGGCCCACGGTTGGGCCAGGGAGGCGGACGCAGAGCAGTGTCAGACGAGGGAGGACGGGCTCTGGCGGCTCAACGGGCTGCTTGTCCCAGCTCTGAATGCATCGTAGCATCATCAGTGGGCTGCCCACTGAATTCCTGGGACCCCTCCAGCAGGTGGGCCACCTGTCCCCACACATCCCAAGGGCAGCTCGGAGGTGCACATGACTTCTAGTGTGCCGACAGATTGCAGCAGAGAACACTCCCGTGATTTATCCCAGGGCACTAGTCAGAAAAACAAGCAAAATGTCCTTCCAAGGATGTGGCTTTGCTTGCTTACTGCAGTGAGGGACCCGGTCAGAGGGAGCTGGGAAGCATGCCTCCGTCTGGAAACCCGGAGACCAGCAAGGCCTCAGGGGCTAGGGCTGCAGCTGTCCAGGTAGGACAGGACACAGTGCAGGTGGAAGCAAGCTGACGTGAAATGTCTCACTTTTATAAAAAATGCACACAATTGGGTCCTGGTTCCAGCACCTGGGATGACCGAGCTCCCTACCCCGTGCCCCTGTCTGTCCCACCCTGCCTGGGAGGCGGGTGCCTGTGGGCTCCTGACCTCTAGCTTCCTTGGGTTCAGCCCACAGGAGGCCCTGGGTGGGCCTGGAGAGGGAGAGGCAGGAGGGAGGGAAGGAGGGTTGGGGTATTTACTCCCCTGCCCTCTGCCTGACTTGTGACTGCCTATGATGACAGTGACAGTTGTAGCTGATGCTGGGGTTCCTTCCCTGAGACCGTGGTCCCCGGTCACAGCACCCCTGCTCCCCTCCCATGAACGATACCCCGTGTGGGCTGCCGTCTCTGAGGGGCCCTGACTGATAGAGCCCTGTGTGCACGCGAGTGCACAAGTGTGCATGCACGCAAAGTCACGTGGTTCTCCGAGAGCCTGGAGGAGTCTCGGGGTCCTTCCTGAGGGTCCGGGCTGTGTGTCGTGGAGACTGAATCTTTACTAAGCAGACAAACTTCTGGACACCCTGCAGGGTCCACACCGTGCAGAGCAGCTTCTCCCGCCCTGAGCCTGCCTCCCTAGGCCCCAGCATGTGCGGTCAGGAACCCCCAGAATCCCCATGTGGGGTCCCCAGCTGGCTCCTGGTGGTTCGCTGTCCTCCACGGGCACCAGCTTCAGAAAAGAGCTCTGCTCTGTCACCTGGAAGGTGTCGGCCGACTCAGCATCTCTCTCTTGTTGTACAACAGAGTTTTTAAAACTTTCTTTTTTTGATGATTTCAATATGGAGCTCTAAAAATGTATCCAGACGTGGTTTCACGAGGAGACCAGCACCAGGACTGCTCATGGACGCATCTCCTGGCTTCGATAATCACCAAAGTGAGGCCAAACTCGCTCATCTACACACTTGACCCCCAGGCACCCACTGGGGCAAATTGTTTCATATTTAAGTTCCTCAGGATATACCTCAAAAAGATCTAGAATCTTTAACATATAGGCTCAGTACCATTTTTGCATCTAAAAATAGTGACAGTGTTTCTTACTGTCACCAAATACGGTGTCAGTATTCCCGATATGCTGATTATTCAGAGGATGTTCATCCTTGTTTTGTTGGAACAGGATCCAGAGTAGTCCACACAGAGGGTCCGGGTGGCAGGTTGCTGTGCCCTCTTATGTCCGTGAGTCCCTCACGTCTCTCTCTTTTTTTTTTTTTTTAAGATTTTATTTATTTACTTGACAGAGAAAGACACAGCGAGAGAGGGAACACAAACGGGGAGTGGGAGAGGGAGAAGCAGACTCCCCGCTGAGCAGGGAGCCCGACGCGGGACTCGATCCTGGGACTCCAGGATCATGACCTGAACCGAAGGCAGTCGCTTAACCAACTGAGCCACCCAGGCGCCCCCCCCCGCCACGTCTCTTTTTTATCTGGCCATTTACTGCTGAAGAGACAAGCTACCCAGACCTGCAGAAGCCCCTACACCCTGCATATGGGGGTTGCATCTCCATGGGGCCATTTGCCCTGCTCCCCAGGACCCTGCGTCTCCTAACCCAGCAGCCAGCCTTGGAGGTCAGGTTAGGTTCAGGCTCAGGCTCGGCGTCCGGCATGACGTTTCCCAAACACACCAGGCACTCCAGGGTCTCACCGGGTGGCACACTGGAGAGGACATCGGGATTGATGGGTGGGTCCAGGGCACCAGCCTGTCCACCCTTGCACAGCTTCCCGTCAGCTTCCCACTGGGGGGGCTGTGCAGCCACCAAAAGGTGACGATGCTAGTCTTGTTGCTGCATCACGCTGACATTGTCCCGGGAAAGAGATCTTCGGCAGCTGTTCCCTTACCTTGACACACAGTTCATGCAGAAAGGCAGAGGCAGTATGTGATTCTTTCCATTTGGCCCTTTCCACGGGAACGAGAAGGGGCCTTAGCGACTCCCAAAACACTCAGGAACTTTTCCTTTCATTTGGCACCATGATGGTGCCTTTGAATTTGGTCTCAGCTCATTGTGGGCATACATGATGGGTGTACAGTTAAAGGTACAGATGTAGATTTTGTTGATGTGCAAATTATTCCAACTCCGGCCAGAGGGAGGCTGTTCCAGCCTTCTCCCGACTCTTAGCACACTCCGTCATGTTGAGGGCGCCTTGCTTTCTGGCATGATGGTACATTCCAGATTCATCTCGTGCGTTTCCTGCAGGAGACCTCTGACTGGCCGTTTCTCCCAGGAGCTCTGGTTCCTTTCAGTGGGGAATGGTAGTTCGTGATCACAGTCTGAGAGCTGGAGGTCGTCGCTACTGGACAGGTCATAGCCTTTAAGCCCTTCTCTGGCCGAGGCTGGGAAATACATATTATTTTTTGCAAGACAAATGTATCATGACTTCTTACTAATATTTCCAATTTAAGTGTAAGATTGCAGTGTTTTTGCGTAACTTCTTTGATCTTATATTTATATCTCTCTCCTGTTACACTGAAGATCTCGGTTCCTAATGGCATCTACATGATCACTTACTTGCTTTTTCTCGCTGCACATGAGCCGTATAACCAGAATGTACTATAGTTGATTCACTTTGGACACATACTTTTTGCTGTGCTTCCACCGTAGTAGGTGAGTCTGTTTTTGCATGTTTTGAAGCTGGGCTGCTCTTCTAGACATGCCTTGAAGAAGATGCAATGGAACGACGTGGTATGACTTCCGAGGCAAGCCCCTAAGGGAGCTTGCAGTCTGTTTTTTGCTCTCTTGCCTCGGGGGCCACCACGCCACAAAGAAGCCTCAGATGAGAAACCAAGTGGGGACATAGACCAGCTGTTCTGGCCATTCTAGGTAAGCTTGGCCCCAGCCGACCCACCAGCTGAGGTTGGGGTGGCAGGGGGATCCAGCGTTGGCCCACAGAATTGTGAGAAGTATAAATTGTTGTTTCTTGATGCCACCGCATTTTGGGGTGGTTTTTTATGTTGCAAAAGATGAGCGGGACAGAGAGGATGGTACCTGGAACGTGACATTGGCTTTCGAATGCGTAAAAGCTGGGAAGCTAGAGAAAGTGTGACCCTTGTCACTTAGGTATAAATGACAAACTGTTGCCTATGGAAGCTTGGAAGATACACAGCGTTCCTAACGCACTTGTGGCAGGTGGCTGAAGAGGCCACTAGACAGCACGTTAAAAGTGCCAGTTGGCTTCATCTAGCTGCGTATGATAAGGTGCAGAAAGAGAGGTGAGCTCAGGAAGGCACTGTTCAACCTGTAAGCAGAATTTAAAGGTGGAAAGTCCAGGGTGTGCTTGGTTAGAAAATGAAACTGTCCCTCCTACCCAGTATCTCTACGTGGTAAAAATATAGAGTGAGATGAGTCCTGGACCCGAAGATCAAATCAAGCCTGTGTCTGCAAGGCAGTGCCAAATATACCGTGTCAGTCAGACAAAGGGGATTTTAGGAGCCCTAAGGGATTCATCATCTCCCAACAGCCCCAGGCATGCCCCAGGATAGACGAGAAATGAATTACGGGCATGGCTTTCAGGATACAGAGCAAGGCTCGATTCGATTCATAGGAAATCTACAGCGTCCTAAAGAGAGTTGTATTGGTGATGACATCACCAGCTTGAAGGTGGCTCAAAATGGACAGAGGCATCAGGAAGTCACTCAGGTGCAAATAAGGGCCACTTGGAGAGCCCAAGTCCAACCAGCCATGTGACCCACAGGACTGTGAGAAATAGCAGATCATTGCCGTAAAGCTTCGGGTAGTATGCGCTACCGCAGCAGGTGGCTGACGTGTGTGTATATATACACGTGATACAAATATACACCAGCTTCAAAACAGCATCACTAACACTCTTAGCAGTCGGATTCCTGAAATCAGTTTAAAATCTTTTTACTGTTGTTTTTGTCCTTAGGATATGTCCTGCTAGGGATATAGAGTCAAATGACCATGTTTTAGAGCCATGTGAAATCAAGTATTTGCATGGTTAAGCCACTTAAACACAGGCTTATTTGTTTCATTTTTATTTTTTTAGAGATTGCTTTTTCATTGTGATTTAATGTTTTTGCATCTACTTGGTTTATTTAATTTTTTAAATTAATGGACTTTTTTTAAAGAGCGGTTTTGGGCTTACAAAAAACATTGACCAGGAAAGTACAGGGCGTTGCTGTGTGCCCCTGCCCCCAGTTTCCTCTCTTATTAGCCCCTGGGTGGATCATTTGTTACAAGCCAGGGACGCTGATACATTGTTATCACCCAAGGCTCTTGGTGGTGTGTGCATTCCGTGGGTTTAGACAAATGTGCAAGGACACTCACCCACTGTTACAGTTTGACACAGAATAGTGTCACTGCCCTAGAAATCCATTCTTCCCTCCCTCTCCCCTCCCAGCCCTTGGTAACCACTGATCTCTCCACTATCTCTTTAGTTTTGCCTTTTTCATAATGTCATATACTCGGAATCATACATATATAGTCTTTTTGTATAGTCTGGATTGGCTTCTTTTGCTTTGTAATATGCATTCACATTTCCTCCATGACATTCCATGGCTTGATGGCTCATTTCTTTTTTTTTTACATTTTTTAAAAAGATTTGTATTTATTTACTTGAGAGAGAGAGAGAGCACAGAGGGAGAGGGAGAACCAGACTCTCTGCTGAGTAGCAAGCCTGACGTGGGGCTCCATCCCAGGACCCTGGGATCATGACCTGAGCTGAAGGCAGACACTTGACCCACTGAGACACCCAGGCGCCCTGGCTCATTTCTTTTTAGTGCTGAACAGTGTTCCACAGTCTGGATGGACCACCGTGTGTTTACCCACTCACCTACTGAAGGGCATCTTGGTGGCTTCCAAGATTTGGCAATTATGAATAAAGCTGTTGTAAACATATATATGCAGGGTTTTGTGTGGACATAGATTTTCGGCTCCTTTGGGTAAATACCAAAGAGCATGATTGCTGGATCATATGGTGAGGGTATGGTTCGTTTTGTAAGAAACTGCCAGGCTGCCTTCCAGAGTGGCTGCACCATTTTGCACTCCCCTCAGCAACGGACGAGAGTCCCTGTCGCTCCCCATCCTCACCGACATTTGGCGCCGTCAGCGTTCTGGATTTGGGCCATTCTAACAGGGATGCAGCGCTATCTCATTGTTCGAATTTGCAATCCCCTGATGACGTGACACTGAACATCTTTCCATGTGCTTAGTTGCCATCTGTGTATCTTCTCCGACAAGGTGTCTGTTTGGGTCTTTAGCTCCTGTTCTTTCTCTTCTTACGACTGAGTTTTAAATGTTTTTGTAAATTTTGGATCTCGGCCCTTGATCAGATACGTGTTTTTCGAAGATTTTTCTCCCAGTTTGTGACTTGTCTTTTCTTTCTCTAATCAGTTTCTTTCACGGAGCAGACATTTTATGATCTCATTTTGTTTTACAGTTACTTGAATTAGTTACAAGATTCTGAAGTCAAATGAAGAAGCAGAACACGTTCAGACCAGGTGGGTCTCCCTCCCCTTCTCGTCAACGGTTCCCATCTGTTTTTAAATGGGAGGTGACACAGCTCCTCACCTCACTTCTCATCATCATGGCGGGGGGCACAGGCCCCCATCCCACACGCACTTCCCCGTGTGGCTCCGGGCCCGCAGTTCCATCCTGTGCACTGTCCTGTCTGCTCAACCACTCAGGCTCCTCGCACGGTGCACGCGGGGACCCCAGAACCCGCTGTCACTACAAGTCCTGTGAGGAGCTGCACACACGCGCCTTCTTGGGTTTTCCAGGGGCGTGTTTGCGGGGCCTCCTGCGAGCGGGTGGCTGGCGGGCAGGGGCAACGCACCTGCGGCTTCTGTCCGTCTCCCCGGATGGGAGCTGGACCCGTCCCGGGCCCACCAGCCTCATGAAGGGTGCCTTTCGCCACAGCCTCGCGTGCAGAATGTGTCAGACTTCTGGATTTTCGCCCATCTCATAGGGTGGGAAATACTCTCGGTCTGCTCTTCATTTGCATTCCTCCTATTGTGGGGGAGGTGGGCTCCTTTTCACATGTCGTGGGCCCATTTGCATTTCTGGCCCTGAACGGGGGCTCCTATCTCTGACACAGCAGATGTTTAAACCCAGAGGTGATAGGAAGGTGAGAAAGCCCATCCAAGCACCAGCCCAACACACTGTTTCGGGCCGGGCCCCCCACTCTGAGGGCGGGCGAGGGGAGCTGTAGGGGCGGAGCCCCGAGGTGTGGGGGTGGCCTGGCTTCCTTCTGCGGGGTGGGGGGCGGTTTGTGGAGTGAGAAAGAAAATAAATAAGGCCATCGAGGGCCTGGAGGGGAAGCGGGGGAGTAGGAGGGATGTTTTCCCCAGCCCACCAGCCCCTCCCCCAGGCACGGAACCCACGTGTGGGGGGCCCTCCCCTCCTGGAGCACGCGGCCAACCCCACCTAGGCTTGCCAGTGTCGGGCCGAGGCCAGAGGGGTTTGTTCAAGAACCCTCCAGGTGTGCAGATGGCACCGTGCTGGTGATGGGGGGACCCTGCCCTGAGGGGCCAGAATTCTGTGGGAGGAGACTCAAGACATGGGATATTTAATTGTGGAGCACCAGTGGGGGGCAAGGGGGGGCAAAGACCCTCGGTCGGAAGAGAGGTGGGGGTGCTAGGGCTAGCGTAAACTTGAGGGTGCTTGGGGAGGGGTGTCTCAGCCCCTGTGCTCATGGAGGGGACTCTGATGAGAGACGCTGGCCATGGGAGGAGTTGGGTAAAGAGGGTTCAGTAGGCTCCCTGAGTGGGAGCAGCTCTGCATCTTTAAGGCTGTGCAGGTGGGTATTGTAGCTGGGGAGGCGGGGGGGTGGGTGGCGGACAGGGGAGGGACAGAGGAGGGACAAGGGAGGGACCCGGGCTGATTCAGTTTGCAGGAGGTGGGGGCCGTGTTCTGCTCTAGGCTTTAGCAAGCTGGCTCCCTTCCAGGTCCAGGCCGGGGAAACAGGGCATTGAACCGAGGTCCTGGGGGAGAAGGGAGAGGGGATAGGAAACTGAGCTGACAGGTCTCCTCATGGACAGGAGCAGAGGGGGGAGCCAGAGAGAGAGTCCAGCCGCGCCTCCAGCCCGGGGCCTGTGGACCGCGTGCATCTGGCACCATCAGACGAGTGGGAAGCACAGCGGGGTGAGCTGTGGGGTCTGGGAGGAGGAGCTCACAGTCCATGAGGCTGCCTAGGAAAAGTGCAGATGGAGATGATGTGGAGAACCGCGTGGGGACCCAAGTCTGGGGCTCAGCAAAGGCAGGTGCCATCAGCCCTTGGGTGAGATTGAGCCTGAGGCCCAGATGCACCCACCTAGGGGTCGGGGTGGGGGGCAGGCAGGTGTGGGTTCCACGGGACATGGCCCATCGACAGACGGGAACACAGGTGACACGTTACCTGGGCTGGTGGTGCCAGGAAAGAGGTGAGCCCACTGGAGGCCTGGCGTGTCTGGGGGTCCTCAGCCTGCGCCACACTCTACCCCAACTGCAGTCAAGATTCTCCTGGTTCTGGAAGCCAGCATGCTAGACCACCACCTCTGAGGTGCTGAGGCATCTCCGCTCTCCCTGTGTCTGTACCCTCTCCTCACCAGCAACCCCTCCCGCAGCCTGCCCAGGCCTGTGTGGGCCCCAGACCTTTCTGCGTCCGGGCAGTGTCCTCGCCTTGACTCCTCACCCCACCGCCCAGGGTAGCCTCTCCTTCAGCCCCCGTTATTCTGAGAGTCTTAGTGAACACCTTCCCAACATGCGGCCTGGCCTGGGGCAGGACTCATCCCTCCAGCTCTGGGCTCTGTGCATCTCACTTGTACCTGGGGGCCCACACAGGGGAGCTCAGGGGCCCACTTGCTGCAGCACGCACAGGATGTCCCAGGTGCATGGCCTGGAGCGGCGGGGGCCCCCTGGTAGAGAAGAGAAGCTTGCAGTGGTCCAGCCTGCCCAAGGCTCTGTGCCCAGCAGTGGTGTAGGAAAGGTGGCTCACGTTGGCAGAGCCTCACGCTGGCAGAACCTCAGGTATCAGCCTTGGCATGGCAGATCCTTGCAGGGGTTGGTGACTGATGAGCCCTGAAAGCTGGACTCCAGAGGGAGCAGGAGGTCACCCTGTGAAGCCCTCCGGATAATGCAAGGCAGCCCTGTAGCACCAGAGAGAACGTTCCGGGGGCTGCTCTTCCAGCAGGAACTTTGACAAGCAGGCTCCACACTGGTCATGCCTCTTTCTACTGCCTGGACCTGCACAGCTGGACAGGTGGGGCAGCCGCCCGCAGGCCTCAGTCTATGGCCAAGCTGAGCCCCCCAGGCTGGCTCCGGCCGCCCCTGCGGGAAAAGCCCCTTACTCTCTGTTCAAACGTGAGCGTCTGGCCAGGGCCTGGGACACACTCTGCACGGATCCTGGGATGCCCTGGAACAGTGCAGCCAAGTAGCCTGTCTTCCTGGAGGGAGCATGGTGCCCTTTCCCTCCCACGGCAGGGTCTGGAGCCTGCGATAGGTCTCTGATTCCTGTGCCCTCTTTCCCACCCAAGCTCTGGGGGAACAGATGCGTCATGTGAAGCAGGTGTGCGGAGGCCAGCCTGGGGGCAGCGAGGGCCTGCGGGCTGGGAGGGTCTGGGAGGGTCTGCAGATACTGAAGCCCCGATCGGGGGACTGACCTCCCAATATAGACACTATTGGGCCAGGCAGCCCCCCCACAGAGGCAGACATTCCTCCCTGGGGCAGCTCACCCCCCAAGGAAGAGAGGCAGTTTATTCTCACAACGTTCTCCCAGGGGCTTCCCCTGCCGCCTTCCCGGGACACCAAAGAAACATCCAGAATGGGGAGGAAGTGTCCCTGACCCTGCCGACCTGGGAATCAGGTGACCCCCCGCCCCCTTCCTTATTTACCTGTGACCTTGTCTGGGTCACGTGACCTCACTGCGCCTCTGTTTGTCCCTGTCATCGCTTTGGCCAGCCCAAACTTCTCATGGCAGGGACGAAGCTAAGACAGAGTGGCCGCCTTTTCTGGGGGAGGCCGTCAGTCAGGCCAGGGAGAGCGCGTCTCTGCTGGGGCGCTGGGTTCCGGGTGGGGCAGCCTGGGCACGCCGGGCAGCTCAACTGGCTCACATGCCCGGGCTCTGGTTCTTTCTGTCGGCCAAGCCCCTCAGGTCGCCTCCGTCTGGTCCCCTCTCCCTTCGTGGCCTCTCCAGCAGGGAGCCACACGTCATACAAGGCGGGGACACTGCCTGTCTTCTTAGAGTCTAGCCCTGGAACTGGCCGAACATGGTTTCTGCCATGTGCCTTGGGTCAGGGCCAGCCCCAGGGACAGCTCAGACGCAAGGCCACGGGGAAATAAACGCTGCCTCCTGGGGGGGGGCAGGACTTTGCGGCCATCCTGAATACACCACAGACACGGCCAGCATCTCGGAGGCAGGCCCCCGTGCCAGCACTGGGCTGGACTGAGCCTCCTGTCCCTCGCCTGTCCCACGCCTGTCCCGCGCCTGTCCCACGGGTGGCACGTGAACTGGCCAGAAGTTAGACCAGAGCTAACAAAGATGGCCTTGGTGGCTTCCCCTTGGTGGCCACCAGCCTGGACAGAGCCTGGACCCCCAGAGCTGTGCCCAGGGTCCCGTATCCAGGGGCCTCAGCAGGTGTGTGCGGACAGGCCTGCAGGGGAGTGGCTGCATCTTAGGGGCTGAAGAGGCACAGGGAAAAAAGGAGGGTGTGGGGAAGAGGAGGGAGGCACCCCCTGGGCCCCCAACCCTACGATCCCCCTGTGCCCCCTTCACTGCCCCTCCTGGGTCCCAGCTTCCCCGTGGAAGACCCCAGAGTCCAGGGAGCTGAGCCAGAGCTGGGGCCGGGCTGCACCCCGATTAAGGGGCCATGGGTGCCCCTAGCTGGCCGCCTGGCTATCCCTGTTTCACGGGACAGAAATATGGTCCAGGGACTGATGCTGGCGGTGACCCTCCATCACACACTTTCCACGTGTGGGGGAGTTTTGTTTTGTTTTTAAATTGTTAACAATTTAGATTTGTTTATGAGAGAAAATTCAAAGGGAAAAGTATTTAAAATTCGGGAGTTCCGCTTGGTTTCCAGTGACGGACACGTTCTTGCAGGATGGGCGGGCAGAGGGATTGTTTAGACATCCCTTTGACTCCTGTAAGAGTGGTTAGGGATTTTTCTTTTGGCTTTAAAGTGAGATCAGTTAGATCTAGGCATTTTTTTTTTTTTTTTTTTTTTTCTTAAAGCAAAACCACTTAGAAAGCAGCATCTTACACTCAGGGATGAAACAGTACAGAAGGGGTTTCAGTGTTTCATTTGAAGGAATTTGAAGGTACAGGTAGTTTACATCAGTGCGGGTTTTATGTTATGGGGACATAAAAGTCCTCAAGCCACCTTGTTACGATGATAATGAATCAGGGCTACCGATTGGTCAGATTTTCCACTTCGTTCAAAAACATAAGGCTGTATTTCACGCCTCCTTGAACATCTCCCGGGGCAGGTGGCGTTTCCCGGGCTGCCTCCAGGCTTCCAAGCAAGTCAAGAATCGGGGCTGCGCGCGGCCCCCGACTTGCCCCGCGCCTGGGGCCTGGCCGTGCCCAGCAGAGGCCACCTTTCTCTCGAGGGCTGGTCTCAGCTGTGGGCTGGGGGACACTCAGAGGGCTCCTCAGACAGCGCCTTCTCCTGCCAGCCGGCGGCCGCCTGGAGGACAAGCCCGGGTCAGCCAACAGATATGTTGCCTGCGACACCATTATCTCCCAGGCAAACAGCTACATCTTGGCGCGGCCAGGCAGAGCCCGGCTGCCGTGTAATTGGACCATTCAAAAGTAAATTATCTGCAGCTGGAAACAAGACACTGCCTTTTAACTCGGGCATTATAAGGTCAGGACTCGAGACATCACGGGGAAAAGCATTTATTGAAAAGCGATGGGAAAATGAAATTTAAAATTCAAAGCCACCATGAGCGGCGAAGGTGGTGGGAGGTCCTGCGTTCTTTGGCGGCCCCAGGAGCTGGGTCAGGGGATTTATTTGCATCTTTATTTTGCTGACGCTGGGGAGCACTGCGTGAAGTGACTCTAATATCAATGTGATGAAAAAATAAATCTTGGAACAAAAGCTGCTCAGCGTTCACGGAGACTGGGCTGTGGAGGACGGAGCCTCGCAGCAGAATCTGATGCCCAGGAGGGACGCAGGGCTGTGTTCTGGGCACCCAGCGGCATCGGGGTGCTGGCACAGGCTGGGTGACTCAGTTTCCCCAACTCCATTCCTCCCCCCGTGTAGGCCGTCTAATCCCCACGCCATTCTGTGGCCTCCAGCACGCATGCGTGGCTCCAACCGCTGTCTTCCCCCCTCCTCCCCTGCGCTCAGGCGGTCACCCAGGCGCCTCCCCCGCACCCCCCCTGGTCCCTCCCATGCCCTCCAAGACCTTGCTGTGAGCATCTTGTGTTGTACTGTGGGCACTTCCAGGCGAGCTTCCCCTAGAGAGCCCTGCCCCGTGCACACAGTCCTGGATACTTACCCAGGGCTTCTCCATGGGTTACTTTGAGGGCTGGAGGACCGTTTCCCATGCCAGGAAACAGACTGAGTCTTAAACGGATTTGCCCCACATTAGCCAGCCAGTTGGTGTGTTGGTAAGAGCCCAGTCAGAGTGCACGGCCCTGGGCTCCCCGAGGTCACAGCGCATGGCCCTGGGCTCCCCGAAGTCAGAACACGTGGCCCTGGACTCTTGCATGCCCGGTTCCTCTTCCCTTTCTCCACATGGAGCCCTTCTTGTGCCAGCACTGAGGCGAACCCAGCTCAGGCCAGGGCACATGGGGGCAGGAAAAGCCCTCGGGGGAGACATCTATGCCCCATCCCTACAGTGCAGAAGGGAAGACTGAGGCCAGGCAGGTGTGCCAGAGTACACAGCTAGTGGGCACAGTGTTGAAGGAACCACCCCCACCTCCACCTTGCTCCACCCTGTCCACCTTCTGCACCAAACTTCTCCTCCCCCCAGGCCAGCCCCCCAGGCTCCTGTGCTATCAGCCAGAAGGGCTCATGTGCTGTGAACCTTGTCCTCTGCTCTGGGGCCTGAGGAATGAGGAGCTTAGACAAGGGTCACCCAGAGAGTGAGTCTGGGTGGACCTGAGGCCAGAACCAGCCTAGCTCTGGGTCTTTGGTGACCTTCCAGCCAGACGCCAGGGCCACAGAGGAGACACACTCTCACACGCCCACCAGCGTCTCAGTGATGTCATGATGTCCAGACCTTCATTGAGACCCTAGACTTCTGGAACATGGAAGAAAAGGATCTGTATGGAGAGGAGCAGAGAGCGTGTCCACGTATAGCCCAGGGCACGTGGTATGCAGCCCCAAGGAAGCCATATACCATCCACGAGACTTGGCTTCCACCTCTACTGAAGGAGGGACATGTGCTTTCTTCATAGGACTTCTCTGAAGACTGAATAGCCAATAAATGTAGAGGACTTCGGGGCGCCTGGGTGGCTCAGTCGTTAAGCGTCTGCCTTCGGCTCAGGTCATGATCCCGGGGTCCTGGGATCGAGCCCTGCATCGGGCTCCCCACTCCGCGGGAAGCCTGCTTCTCCCTCTCCCACTCCCCCTGCTTGTGTTCCCTCTCTCGCTGTGTCTCTCTCTGTCAAATAAATAAATAAAATCTTAAAAAAAAAATGTAGAGGGCTTCGCTGAGGGAGGGGGTCAAAAAGTGGCCCTTAGTTGTTCTGCTATAATTCTAGAAAATTTTCTGCTGTATCCCACTCTAATACCAAATTAGGATATCACAGAAAGCCCCCAGATAATCTTGAATTCATGTGATACAAGTATGTTTCTCTTTATGTTTGTGAAGTCCCAAAGGGTCAGCTCACGATTATTGTGGTGCACCCCATGTCAGGAATCCCAGAGTCTTCTGCCTTGTTACTCCACTGTATTTGACTTATTCCTGAGGTCACAGCGTGGTCCAAGATGGTTACTGATGTTCCAGTCATTGCACCACATTCCAACCAACCAACAGGGAGGAAGAAGTGACAAAGAAGGGCACATCACCCCCTTCCCCAATAAGAACACTTCCTAGGAGTCACATCTCATTCCAAGAGGAACTTGGCTGGACAGCATTGCAAATGGGACTAGGAAATTCAGCCTCTAATCCTGGTGGCCATGTGTTCAGCTGAAAATTGGGAGTGCTATTACTCAAGAAGGAGGGGAGCACAGATCTTGGGGGCAACTAAGAATCTACCCATGTCCTAGAATCATACTCCTGAGAAAAAAATATTTTTAAGACCTAGCATGAATAAAAGTAGAAAAAACTTGTCAACAACAGACCGTCCTTCAGGAGGAAGGAAAGAGATCCAGAAGGAAGTCCCGAAACAAGAGAAGGAACGGCAAGCAAACACGTGGGCAAATACAAATAAGCCTCAGCGGTATGGAGCAAAGATAATAACGTCCAACTTGGGGGCTGAGGAGACAACATGTGATTGGGGAGGTGGGCGGTAGGGGTTACAGCATTCTCTGTCCCGGGCTGGGGGAGAGCAGAATACAATGACTGCTGACTATTCTGTTTTCTTGCCAGTCACTTTAAGTCTCTTAACATTTTATATATTGTACATATGTGTCTAAAGCATATGTATATGGTTTAAAGAATACTAACAAAGCAATAATAATAACAATGATGCAAACTTCCGTGGAGCCACCACTCAGATTAAAGAATAAAATTTATTTGTAAGCACAGGTTGCTCGTTTCCAATCACATTCTTTTCCTCACTCTCCCCCCAACCCCCACCAGCCCCTTCATGCAAACCTGAATTTATATTAATCTTTCCCTTGCACTTCTTTATCATTTTACCACTTCTATTTGTAATCCCAAATAATATATTCGTTAGTTTTAACTGCTTTTTAGACTTTATGTAAACAGACTCTTCCTTTATACACAATGCCTGTGTCTTGCTTCTATTTAACAGGACATTCATGAGATCCATCCATTTTCATGCGTGTGGTGTCCTTCATTAGTCTTTACTGTTGTTTGGAATTCCGTTGTGTGAATATATCACAATTTGTTTATCAGTTCTATTGTTGATGAACATTTATGTTGTCTCCAGGCTTTTGACTATCACAATGCCTCTATAAACATGCTGGGATAGACGTCCAGGTGCACATGTGTGAGCCTCTATGTGGATGAGCCCGCTGGAGTGCCATGATTGGGGTGCTGGTGTGGCTGAGTAATGGAGTCCCTCTGCACTTGAGTATCCAGGCAGTGGCTGGGGAAGCCTGGACCCTGGACTTCCAGGCTGGTCTTGACGTCCTGGAGCAGCCTTGCCCATCTACTCGCTATGGCACACAAATACTATCATTTTTTGCCATGATGTGAGAAAGGTTAGGTAGTAGTGCTCTAGAGATGCACCCAGGTGGGGAATTGTTGGCTGAGGGTTCTCCTGTTCCCCCACATCCTTTCCAGTACCTGGAATTGACTTGCTTTTTAATGTGTTCAAATTTGGTTGTAGTAAGATGGTGTCTTATTGTTTTGTTTTAAATTAACAAATACAAGTTAAATACAATAGAATGAATGGTATATTATCAAACACACTTATAGTAATAAATGAAACATCAAACTCATAGTACTAAAATTGGGGGTAAAAGCTTTGTGACAAAATATAGTAGCTTATTAATCTTCTGTTCCCTGATCCCTTCAGTCTCCCTTCAGAATCAATCATTATTAGATTTAAAACTTTTTTCTGTCATTTACATCCACATATTTCTAACTTATATGTGTATATACATATATATATTGCTACCTTTTGATTAATTAATTTGTATCAATATAAGACACAATTTTTAAGATTTCCTATTATAGCAGATGAGGATTTAGCCCTCTTATTCTGCCATCCCCTTTCTACTCTTGCAATATATTTATACTACAATTTTTTGGTTAAATAAAATAAAATATTTTGATACAGATCCCATTATACCTGTACAACAATCACAACTTAACTTAGCATTAGAGTATACTCCAGTTGTTTCCTTTCTTACTCTTTGTGTTTCCTAAAGTTCTTAGTTGCCTTGATTTTTCATTTGCTTAATATTTTCTCACCTATTACTAATTCTTCCTACACTTTCCACTATCCCTTTTGTGCACTTTCCCACATCACTTGTTCTTGGAGACCCTCTGACTAGAGGTCTCTTTCTCCTTTGATCTGGATGGATGCACACTGTCACCTTGGGATTTGCTTCTGCTGATGTCTTGCCTTTCTCCTGGGTGGGAGTCCTGTTTCCTGAATCCTATCCATACCTTCCTCTTTCCTGGATTACTTCCTTGTTTTAGTGGGAACCATTCTCCTATGGTTAAATGAGGATAAAAAGGTGGTCTATCAGTAGAAATCATGGTGATGACAGCTCTCAATGTTCTAGTCTCCTGGAAATGCTCCTCTGATCTGGACTGGTTGCCCTGTGTCCTTGGGATCCCCCTTCCTCATGATCCCTGAGAGTACCTTTACTTCTGTCTTGTTTTCTAGATCCTGTGTCTTCCTTGTTTATTCCCTTGTTTTTATGGAGCACATCCACCTATGATTCATTGAGGAAAGACACATAGGAGGTAAATTGTTTGAGATGCACATGTCTGAAAACAATTTAATTCCACCCTCGAGGTTGGTTGATGGTTTGGATATGAAGATGTGAGTTGGAAATCAATTTCCTTTAGAATTATGAAGGCATCAGCTCATTGTTTTCTTGCTTCCATGTTGCTGTTCTCAAGGTTGGGGTCATTTCCTCATCTTTGAAAGTGCCCATCACTGCACCATAGTCAAGATACAAAACTATTCTTACACCACAAAGATCTCCCTCATGCTACCTCTTTAAGGTCAAACTCACCTCCTCTCCTCACTCCCCTGCCAGCACCCCGAGACCCTGGAAAACACCATTTCGTTTTTCTTCTATATAATTTTGTCATTT
This sequence comes from Neomonachus schauinslandi, assembly GCF_002201575.2. Lineage (NCBI taxonomy): Eukaryota > Metazoa > Chordata > Mammalia > Carnivora > Phocidae > Neomonachus > Neomonachus schauinslandi. The sequence goes on along the minus strand of NC_058411.1, from coordinate 1,332,509 downwards.
CTAGAATACTACATAAAAAGAATAATAATGTAAGTGACCTTTGAGGTTGGCCTTTTTTTTATCCAGCATAATTAGGAGCCATCCAAGTTGTTGCATAGTTTGTTTCTTTTTATTGCCTAGTAGTAGTCCATGGTATGGGTGTATGAGTTTATTTAACCATTCACCTATTGGGAGACATTTGGCTTGTTCCAGTTTTTGGCTATTATAAATAAAGCTGCTATGAACAACTATGTACATATGGTTTTGCACAGATATAGGTTTTCATTTACCTGGGACAAATGCCCAGAAGGGCAATTGCTAGGTCATATGATAAGAGTTTTCTTTTCTTTTTTTTTTTTGAAGAAACTGCCAACTATTTTCCAGAGTGGTTTTACCAGTTCACATTCCTACCAGCAATGTTTGAGAGATCCAGTTTTCTGCCACCTTGCCAGTATTTGGTGCTGTCATTATTTTCTGTTTCAGATGATCTGTTGGGTATGTGGTGACACCTTATTGTGATCTTAATTTGTATTTCTCCAATGGCTGTGATGTCAACTCCTTAAGTTTTGTACTCTGGCATGCCTTTTGCTTTACCTGCCTCCATTCCTAAATCCCCAGTCCCAGAGAACCCTGCTACTACCACTTCCCAAGTCCTTGAAAATCCTTGGGAACAAATCAGGTTAATTCAGCCTTTCCCTTGTCAGCCTAGGATTTATTTTTCTCCAACCTGCTAAGGCAGTTACCACTTTTCAGCTTCCAGAATCTTGTTTTTGTCTCCTATTCTGTTCTCATTCTTAATGATTTATGTCATAAAAAATTCTTATAACTATACTTTTAGTGGGAGTTTGGAGGGAAAATAATGAGATGCATACACTCAGTCTGTGATCTGAACCCAAATTCCCCACAGGATCCTAAAGAGGCATATCCTTGACTTAATGAGATTGGGCTTCTTCCTCCCGCCAAATATTAATGAGCTCTATGTTTCCTCTTCTGTGAAATGTTTGTTCATAGGTCCTACCATTTTTTTCTATGGGACTGTTTGCTTTCCATTATGGATTCATAGGAATTCCTTATATATTTTGCATGTTATTTCATGTCAGTTGTATTGCAAATATTTTATTCTAGTCTGTGACTCCTCTTTTCACTTTCTTTATGATTCTTTTAATGAATTGAATTTCTTAATTTTGATGTAGCTGAATTTTTCAAAATTTTCCTTTATGGTTTGTTCTTGTGTGTCTTGTTTGGGAAATCATTTTCAATTCTATAGTCTTTTTCATTATGCTTTTAATTTTTTGCCTTTAATCATTTGAGATTTATTTCTCAGTATGGCGTGAGGTGGGGATTCATTTTCAGTATTTTTAATATGGATAGGCAACTTCCCAGCATCTTACTGAAAACTCCATCTTTTCCACACTGATCTGCACTGTTTACTCTATCATAAAGTATGCTTCAAGTTTCCATAAATATGCATTTTAACTGTGCTCTTATTCTCTTCTATTGTTCTCTTCATCCATCCCAGCATCTATACTGAATGGCCTAATGACTTTAGCTTTATCATAATTATTGGTGTTTGGTGAGGCAAACCCCTCAGCTTATTTCTCTCCTCCAGGACTGTCTTAGCTCACGTTGGTCACTTGCTCATATATAACATTTAAAATTAAGGTATCAAATGTTATGAAAAGATCTCTTGGGATTTTTGTTCTAACTGTATTAAATTTTCACATCAGTTTGGGGAAAATTGACATCTTTATGAAATCCACAGCATATTTCTCCTTTCACTTAGGTTTTCTTTAATGTATTTAAGTAAAGTTTTAACAATTTCCCCATAAATTCACATACTTTTTAGGTTTAGTCCTAGGCACTTTTACATATTTTGCTGATAATATAAATGGCATTTAAAAGTTTATATTTTTTAACTGATTATGGTTGATATTGATGTATGGAAATGCAATTGGGTTTGGGATGGTAATTTTGTATCTGGCAAATGTGTTAAAATTTCTTACTAAATATATATATTTGTTTGTTTTTGCTTGTTCTTGGACAATCATATTTTCTACAAAGAGTGATGGTCTCTTTCTTTTCATCTCTTATGCATTTATTTCCTTTCTTTACTGAATCGGCTGGGAAATTTGGTTAACTTTTTTTATTGTAGTAAAATATACATAACATCCCATTTTTTAAAAGATTTTATTTATTTGAGAGGGGAGGGAGGGGCAGAGGGAGAGGGAGAGAGAAACTTAAGCAGACTCCATGTCCAGCGTGGAGTCCAATGTGGGGTTTGATATCATGACCTTGAGATCATGACTTGAGCTGAAACCAAGAGTCAGTCACTTAACCGACTGTGCCACCCAGGCACCTCCCATATTAACCATTTTTAGGTGTACAGTTCAGTGACACTGAGCACATTCACACGGTTGTGCAGCCTTCACCACCGACTGTCTCCAGAACTTCTTCATGTTTCCTAACTGAAACGCGGTCCCCATTAAACACTAACTTCCTCCCCCAGACCTACTTTCTGTCCCTGAATTGGACACCTCTAGGGACCTCATGTGAGTGGATTCATACCATGTTAACCCTTTGGTCAACTAATTACTTTGCATATTAGCATACCAGACATGATTAATAAGTAGCATGTATAACTTCCAAACCAGTAGAAGAAGAAAAATTTAAAAAAAATAATATTTTTTTAAAAAGCTTAATTCTCATAAAGACCAAAGTGCAGGAGGAAGAAAAAAGCACAGGAAAAGTACAAGGTAGGCATAATGTGATGGGGACATCAGGGGTTGGAGCCTGTGGCGATTGCCAACAGCACCACCTGTAGGCTGGAGGAGCTCATGGCATCCCCATTTCAGGGCTCTGGATCTCACGGGCCCAGCTCTGATTTCAGAGAACTAGACCTTGCAGGGGTCTCGCCACCAACATGACCTAGGGTCCAGGCCTGGATGAGCTGCCAGCTTGCAGAAGACTCTGCCAAGGATTCTGAGAGGTGAAGTGGTCCAGCTGTAAAGCAACATGAAACGCTATAAAAAGAGTTTAATCGTGCACACGTGGCAGACGTTGCATTTAATTGATCGCTCTGCAAAATTAAAGCTGTTCTGGGGTTTGCCATCACTCATGCAGCATGAAGTTATTTATTGAACACTGTCAGAGCTGAGAGGATCCGAAATTCAGGTCAGGTAAAGTCAAGTTTTACAAAGGCCCATCTGGGTCCCCAGAGGCCCAGCCAGCTCAGGGTGATGTTTCTATGTTGCTTTGCTGCAGAGGTAAGAAAGGGGAGCAATTGCTGTGTTCATTTCCCTGATGGGAAATCCAAGGCTACATATGGGTGTCTCCAATGCGGCCTCTCCCATGCTCCATGCCCTGACCCTCTGTACTTAACTTCTTGGACCTCTCAGTGAGCTGTCTCCTGTACCTGCTCTCAGACAGTGTACCCAGGTGCCAGGTGCTTGGAATGCATGTTCCCACCACACCCAGGCCTGTGAGGAAGGCATGATCATCCTAGTGGGACAGGTTTGCACCCAGGCTCAGAGAACAGGTTTACCTGGCCTGGCGCTGTCCACACAGGAGGTGCTGAACGGTGATTTCGTAGAGACCCACAAGGCAGTGGGCTTGGCCCTGGGAGGACGGGCAGCCTCGGCACAGTCTTCTCTCTGAGGAAGGATATAAGCTGGTTTGAGATTTGCCTGGGCAATTGCTACAAGACACACTACGGAGTCTCCCTTCAAAGCGCTTGCTCAAGCAATTACACACCAAGACTGACTGGAGGGAAGGGGGTGGTGCTCTGGGTGAGTCTCTGGGCTCTAATTAGCCAGGTAATAAGGCTGTTTGTGTCAATATGCTGGAGCAGGCGAGACGGCTGTTCAGCAGCTGCTTAACGAGGCAGGGAATTGGGGTGAGCAGCCCTGGTGAGGTCCATTGGCTCACCAATGGGCCATGGCAGCCCCCCTGGTACTATTGTCAGGAAAGGCAAGTGTAGGCTGGGCAAGCCCAAGACAGGCATGCCCACGGTGGTCACCTGCCCCCAAATCAGTAAAGCACTCTTCTCCCAGCCAGAGGCACTCTGCTACCTCTGGTGGGGGGGGCGGGGGAGGGACCTCACTGCCTGTTGCTGCCAGGCAACATGTCAGGTGTCAGGGCACCCACACCTCCAGGTCTGTCACTCCATGTCGAGAAGAGAAAGATAGAAGCACACTGCTGAATGGAGCCAAGGGCAGAGCACATGTGCTGGCAGGCCCTTTCTTGCATCCTCTCATTCCAGCTCATCACCATTCTGACATCTGCTTTCCAGAAGAAATCAGCAGAGGCTTGAAGAGGGGACCTGTCTTGGCCTCGCAGCCTCAGAGAGGAGGAAAGAGAGATGGTGTTGAGACAGGTTCTGCTGGTGGGCTTGCTGTGTGACCTCAGACTAGAGCCTCCCCTCTCTGGGCCTGAGTTTCCTCTCTGTGGAATGATCTGGATCTTTGGTACATACTTTCTGCCCCTTGGAAACTTGGCATGCTGGGTGGTTGCAGAAACTTGTGGCATGGTGCACCTCAGTGGCAAACTTGCTTTATTTAGTGGAGGTTTTTTTCAGGTTAAGTTCCCACGAATGGAGATTTGCTGATATAAGAGTCCTTGTTCTCACTGCATACTGCAAATCGCATTGTGGAAGCTATGTGCCAGCTCACAGGGCCACCACCAGTGTGGGTGGACAGGGTGAAGTCAAGCTGCATTTGCCCATAGGGAACCCAGGACGAGCCCCAAACACCAAAGGGTGCAGCTCAGCCATGAAAGCAAAGGAAAGACCTTTGTGACCTGCTCCCACTCAGGAAACGTGCCATCAGGGGCCTTGCCATTTCAGTGCAGGGCACCTGAAGGCAGGATCGAGGTTGCAGGGAATCGAGGAACTTTGAGCAGAGGAGCTGTGGCAGGTGAAGAGAACCGTAGGGCCCACTGGAATCAAACACTGGTGCAGAGAAGCATTGTGTCCCTAATGGAGGAGGTTGGCAGCAATGAGCTTAGCTGAAGGGTAAGTTCTAGAAAAAAGAGTAGGACACAAAGACAAAGGATAAAGGACTAGAAGAGAAGACAAGAGAGGCTGGCAGGCCTGTGGTCATTGCACGAGGTGGCCGCCGGGGGATTCATAGGCCTGGCACCCCTTTCCTCTCTCAGCGTGTAACAGCAGCCCCCTGTAGGGTCTCTATCATGGGCTGGCTCCTTCCAGTCCCTACCAGACAGCATGGGGCTCACAGACACTGAACTGAGAAAAAGGGAATGAGAAGTTTGCAAAAGGGGAAGCACCCAGTGCTGTAGAAGCCACAGCAAGGGAGTAAGCCGGATTTATCCTGAGGACAACACAGAGCATTCAGGTGGGGACTGTGGTGAAGCCCACCATGCACCACCCCAGCTGTGGCTTCTCCATCTACAGGACAAGGAACACACCTGCTCTACGAGCTGCTGCATGACGGGCTCCAGCATAAGCCATCCAGGGCGTGCATGGCTCATTCTTTGGTGCAGAATCAGAGGTCAGCCTTGAATTTCTTTTGAGGTGAGAGAAGCTGACATTTCTAAAAGTTATTGATCAGATCCACTTCTGTCATCCAACTAAGCACCAAGCGGACTGACCCTGCAGTAGATACCCTCTGGACAAAATGATAAAAATAAATAAGTCATCAGGACTCCCAGTTTCAGGTCCAGCTTGTAAAGAGCTTGGAAACTGTCACCTCTGTCCTTACAATAAGAAAAAGGTTGACAAACTGAAAATTTATGACTTTCCTCAGACCCACCAGAAAAATGGAGGTTGCAAAGCAAACCACCACTTCCAAACCTGGAGAGACAGGGAAATACAGAGGAGCAAATCAGAACTGCTCACCTAGAACCAAAGCCACTGGCGCCATAAACTCTTAGGAACACTTAAATGGAAACTCGAACGAATTTCTAGAGGCTGAGTGTGGGTTACATGACAGTGAGAAACTTCTGGGGGCCGGCAGTCTCAGGGGCTCCCCAATGCTTTGGTGGGCTTTTCCTCCAAAATCTGACTGGGTCCTCAGTAGAGATCTGAGGAAGGCCCCTAGCGTCTCTTGCAGTCGGTGGAGAGTTGATTTATGTGAAATATGCCCAGAGCCTTCTCTATAACAAAGGCCCATCCTCCAGGGGAAAGGCTTTGCCAGAGTAAGAGTTTCCAGTCTCACCCAACCCAGGGGAAGGGGATTGCCCCCACTCCAGGCCCCAGCCCTCTTGTTCTATGTCAGGAAAAAAACAAGCCAACAGTGAACAAGGGCCAGGACGTAGAGGACATAGATGGAGCACGTTGCAGCAGAGGAGTGGGGGCTGTGGGGAACACTGGGAAGGTCACAGCCCAGGGTCACAGGCCCAGGAAAAGACTGACATTTAGCTGGAAGGTTCTAGAGTGTTCCTGCTCCCTCCCCCCAGGGTTCCCCTATAATCACAGTGGATGCTGGGAAAGACACAGGCTCTCTGTAGGGAGGACTTAGGGAAAGCCAGAGTCAACAGGGGAGGTAAAAACAAGGACTCTAGTGGAGTTGGGAGCCTCTGGCCCCTCAGCCACAGCAAACATTAGACAGAGGCCAACTCCCAGCTAGACCAACATCAAACCTCACACTAAAGGCCTGGTTACCTCAGTTCCCACTACCCAATTTAACATGTTGGGTTTCCAGCAAAAAACAAGGCATGCCAAAAGATGAGGGTAAAAACGCGATCTGAAGAGACAATGCAACCATCAGAAACAGACTCAAATAGAAAAAAGATGTTTGAACGATCAGACAGAGAATTTTTTTTAAAAAGATTTTATTTATTTATGAGAGAGAAAGAGGGAGAAAGAGAACAAGCGAGAAAGAGGGCATGAGCTGGGGGGTGGGGGAGCGGCAGAGGAAGAGGGAGAAGCAGACTCCCGCTGAGCAGGGAGCCCGATGTGGGGCTCGATCCCAGGACCCTGAGATCAAGACCCGAGCTGAGGGCAGATGCTTAACTGACTGAACCACCTGGGTACCCCCAGACAGGGAATTTAAAATAGCTATAATTAATATGATTAAGGGCTTAATTGGGGGATTAATATAATTCCCCAAATGAATAATGAAAAAAGACAACATGCAAAAAAATGATGAATAATGTAAGCAGAGAGACGGAAATACCAAAAAGAATCAAAAGGATACACTGGAAATAAAAACCACTGAACAGAAACAACATGTGCCTCATCAGTAGATGCACCACAGCAGAGGAAAACATCCATGGGCTGAAGATGGTCCGTGTCCTTTCAGGGCTCTGGTTCCTGCCTCTTCTCTCTTGGAGCTGCATTCTGTGATTTCTTCCATTCTATCTTCTAATTTAGTAATTCTCTCTTTGGCTGCATCTAATCTGCCATTGCAACCTTCTCTTGGATTTTTAATGTCAATAATTTCTATTTCTAGGAGTTCATTTTTTTTTCAACTCTGCCTGACCATTTTTACTTTCCTCTTTCACAAATTTGTGTCTTCAGTTTTCCTGAACTTCTCTCAAAATTATTGAACACACTTAAAAAATTTTTACATCTGATAAATTCCAATACCTCATATGTCCTGTTAGATGTGTTTCTGCTGTTTGCTCTTCTGCTGAGGCTTACTCAGGATGCCCTATTTCTTGGATATTTTTGAGTTTTGTTTGTGAGCTCATATTCATTGGAGTCTATAGAAATTCTTTGGTGTTTGTGTTCAAAGTACAGTTTTCTCTGAAAGGATTTGTGGGGTTTTTGTCAATTGTCTGGGGATACTACCAACCCAGGGCCACTTAAATAAAATATTGTTTAGTGTGGATTCTGGCCCCTAAATCCTCATGAATGAGGGATGATGGCTAAGAATTTTCCCCTTTCCCTTCCAAGGTGGGCATGTCACCTGGGTCTTCCCTAGTTTGTCCACTGTGAAAGTTGACCATGGGATTCTGGTTTTATGAAGAAGACTGATGCATCAGCCCCCATCCTGCCAGGGCTGTGGGCTTTGTCTCCTTTGCCCACTCCCCCACTTGGATGCACACCCACGAGCTCACTGAAATCCAGGCTGAAGGCCATCTGAGAGCAGTGGATGCCTTGGGGCAAACACCAGTGCCTGTGCTCACTTCCTATCTTGCAATTATGTTTTCCTGACCTCTGGTTGTTTCCCTTAATTTCTCACAAACTGAAGCATGCTTTAAAAATATGACAAAACTTCAGGTCTTTGCACATCCAACCTGCCACATTGCCCAAATGAGGGTCTGTTGATATCACTTCCTCCTCTTTTTTTTTTTTTAAAGATTTTATTTATTTATTTGAGAGAGAGAGAATGAGAGAAAGCACATGAGAGAGGGGAGGGTCAGAGGGAGAAGCAGACTCCCTGCCGAGCAGGAAGCCTGATGCGGGACTCGATCCAGGGACTCCAGGATCATGACCTGAGCCGAAGGCAGTCACTTAACCAACTGAGCCACCCAGGCGCCCCACTTCCTCCTCTTTAGCACAGCTGGCACCATGAGACTTGTGGCCCTTCCTTAGAGGCAGGTTGTGGGCAGCACATAGGCTTCTGGCTCTGCCTACCTTGGTGGTCTGATGGCAGTAATGCAAGCTTTTGACGGGCAGACACTATCTCATACACTCTTTCAACAAAATGATTGAGATCTAATTCATGTACCATAAAATTCACCATCAGTTCACTTTTGTTGTATAAGAGACTACCCAGACTCTTAGTAGCTTCTCAATGCGGCTTGGGCTTCTTCCAGCAGGTTTGTCAGGGAAGTCCAACTTTCTACACGGCAGCTGGTTTGTCCAGGGCGAGGGTTCTGGTGAGCAAGGCAGAGCTGCAAGACTTCTCATGATTCAATCTCAGAAGTCCCTGCACATCGTGCCTGTGGCCCTCTGGTCCAGTTGCTGTCCAGGCCAACACAAATGTGAGCTTGGCTGGGTTAGACTCCAGTTCTCAGTGAGGAGCAAACAAAGGAGCTTCATGCATCTTTGATCCCCCACGGTCTGCCCTGTGGACACAAACTGTACATATTCCTTTCATATACAAAACACACCAGATCCCACTCAAGGATCCCACGAAATATGCCTAACCTTGCTCCAGACCCCACTGGTCTCACCCCATTTTGGGTTGCTTGGAGTCCAGACCACCTCATGGAGTCCATTCCGTGTGCAGATAAGATCCTGAGTCTGCTCCACCCAGGGCAGTGCTCTGACCTGAAGATCTGAACCAGAACCTAGCTTATCTGACCACCCCCCTTCAACCAGGGCTGATGGTAGGGTCACCAGAATGGACACACCCACTCAACAAAGCAGACACACAGTCTGCCCCTAACAATCCTGAAATCCAGCCTGGCCTGTGTAGCGGGCTCTTGCTTCAGCATCACCCTCTGGGGCCCTGGTGTGCTTCTAGGTTGCTCTTCTTTCCCGGTATGCTGCTCACCTGCCTTCTGCCCATGAGGGTTAAGTCCCCTTGGGTCCCAACTGGTAAAACCTCTCTAGAAGCATTGAGGCTTTCTGGTGGATTAACTGATAATCAGCTCAATGGGACAAAAGCCAGCCCACATTGCCTTTTGAGGTGAGATTTTCCTGGCCTGGGCAGGTTCCTGGTTCCTGCTGGGGGACACGGCCTCTCCATTCCTGGAAGCCTTGGCATCTGGCCCGGATGGCTGGGGCACCTCCTCAGGTTCCATAGAGGTTCCTTTGTTTAACTGGGAGAGTAGCCGAGACACCACCCTGAATCTTTCTGAGGTCTGAGAAAAATGTCAGGTGGCCTCTACGTGTCTTTGCCAAGTCATATTTTCACAGTGAGAGTCTTTGTGGAGTTTTATTTTTGAGTGCAGCCAGTCCTGGGTCCTTGACGTTTCCTCTCAATTCTGCTCACTCCTCACCAGTTTTGCTCTAGCTCACCTCTCTCTTTCTGTACCTAACTGTAGGCAGCTAGGTGAGGCTCTGCTGATGGTCGCCGGGAAGCTTCCCTGGCCAGACCTGCGGCTCCCGAGCTGCCCTTTCCCTTGCTCATGTGACCACAGCAAAGTGTCACCCAGCCATCTTCCAGCCTCCAGCCAAAACTGTCCCCGAGCCCTCGCCATCTGTGCACTTGACTGGGTGCCCTTCCAGGTCCCTCACCCCTGGACCCCCCACCAATGACCCACATCTGAAATTTCTGCTCCAGCTACCACGCTGTTAGAAGTTTGGAAAGGGCTCAGTGGGGTGGTTTTTTTCGGGTCCATGTGTGTCAGCTGGGGTTGAGGTTACACATAATGATGAAAGGGTCAGGAATTTATGACTATTCTCAAGGAAAGATGGAGCATGCGCACAGAGGAAGGATGCAGGTTACACACATCCTGTGTTCACTTTAGGGGGAGACTTAACACCAGAATGAGGCAAAATCCCACCCCCAACATCAGGACGTTTTCTCAGAACAGGGAGAGGGGCTGTGAGCACGCTTGAGAGCTGGTATAACCTGGGTAGGTCAGGCTCTTTGTCTCCGGGAAGGAATGCAGGACCTTGCTTGTTCCCAGGCTGGAACCATATTGGTTGACCCTGAAGCCAGGCTTCTGCAGAGATAGCTAGTGGGGTCCGGAAAGACACAATAGCTGGTTAGGGGGAAACCATTCTCTAAGAAACAGGGTTTAAACTTTCTGCTGATTTCAACCTCATTAACCCTGAGGGGCACGGTTTCAAGGCCAGTGCAGACTCCAGGGGGCAAGCACATCAGACCCCATTCCTCCAGGCGGAGAAGCAAAGATTTGTTTCCATCCTGACTGCCCGGCTTCCCGAAGCCCTATGTGAACTCCAGGGCCCTCCACGGGATGCCCGATGACCAGGCCCGTCTCAGCTTCTGAGGCCCCACCAGGAGACCCATAGTGGCGGCTCTTTCCAGGCCTGTGTGCTTGGGTCTGGGTTGGGGGCACCCAGCCAGTTACTCCAACCTGGGCAGCTCTGGGCCCAGGTGCCTGCATGGGCAGCCCATGGTCCAGGGCACTTGAGCAGTCAGGACTTGGGATGGCCAGGGGTCCTAAGGACAAGCAGACAGCTCAGGAAGGTCCAGGGGTCTTGGCAATGAGGGTGAGGGCGGGGAAGGGCATGCTCGGCACAGGTGTAGCTGCGGGACCCTTCCTCCCAGCGGACCCCTCGGTCAGGTCCCCTGGCCAATATTGCTGCCCCCCACTCGGAGCTTGGGCTTTGGCGCTGTGCAGGCTTGTCCTGCTTCCGCAGCAACCCCCCCCCCATTCCTGCGCCCTGCAGAATGACTCGGGGGCAGCGCCAGGTCCAGCCCTTGCCTGGGAATGGTGGTGAACTTCTGGAGCACTCAGAGCCCAGCGGGGAGGATGCCAGACAGCACACAGCTGGCCCCCTGTGAACCCCGGAGGGAGGGTCCCAGGGGGGGCCAGACTGGGAGGACCCAATTTAGGCTGCTGGGTTGGCTGCAGGCATCAACCTCGGCCAACCCACTTCATGTCTGAGCCTCAGTTATCTACCTGTGTCGGCTCTGCTGTGGGGGCAAGGCCACCGCTCCCAGCAGCCGCAGGGGTCCTCTGTGCCGCGGAGAGGTGGGCTGGCCTGTCCAGGAGGCGGCTGTCCTGCCGCAGTGCCGGCTCCAGCTGTGACACTCAGTATCCGGGAAATTCATCGTCACCACCACATGCTGCTCGTCAAATGGACCCATAATGGTGGGAGAGGGGAGCTCAAAGGTTACCCACGTTTTGAGTGACTTTGTGTTATGGAAACCACAAGGCGCAGGAGGGCTGAGGGGAGGCAGACTGTGTCTGGGACCATGAGGCAACAGGTGACCCCTGCGGGGCCCAGTGCCTGGCTCTGCTGGGGGGCTTGGGGGGGGGGCAGCGCTGGAGCTCCCGCCCCTCACTGTCCCCGAACCCCCAGCCCACCGCTGCTGTCTGGGCTTGAGGACCCCTCCCTGGGCCTGTCCCAGTGTGCGTCAGCTGGGGGACATGTGGCCCAGATGGCCACTAGCATGAGCGAGGTGTGCCCACTGGCATGGGGCTCACACACGGTGGGACCGAGTTGGCAGCAGCCCCGTCCCAGGGACCACTCGGGAATGCCTCAGACAGGAGCTGAGGACCAAGGCTCCCACCGTGGGCTGCCCCGGCCACCTGCCTGACCAGCCCAGGGCCCTCCTGCCGCCTAGCTCTGGCCACCAACCTCGAGGGTCACTCCACTCTGTCCCTATCCCCACCTTCCGCCCACTCTGCACCCCTTCTCACCAGCCCTGACTCAGCGGCCCCACAGACTGAGGCCCGGGAGAGAGGGAAGAGGGGTCCAGCCCCCCACAGCCCCGGTCACTGGGGAGTGGATGCTGGGACGTGGGAGCCCCGCTCCTGCTCCCCGTCCCAGAGGTGAGTTCGGCTCGGCCTGTGGTCACCGCAGTCGGCCGCACAGCAGCAGGCAGGGGCCGGCTGTGTGGGCCCATCCTCCTGGAGGCTGCACCCGCCCCCAGGCCACGGGGGTGACCCCAGGGCCACGTGGCTACAGCTGCCGAAGCCACCATCTCCTTGGGGAGCGGCAACTGGAAAAGGCTTCTTTCTTTCTTCCTTGTTCTTTGTTTTCCTCCATTTCCGCTTAAAAAAAAAAAAGAAAAGAAAAGAAAGAAATTACTCAGAGATCATTTAGAGCTTTTTGCTAAAAGCGCATTTTATCATCACAGAGAGAAGGCTGTTACAATGCTCCCAGTTGCACCCAGTCCCTGCTCCGGGAGAATAGATGGTTTGGCCTGGCTCAGTTCCGGCACATTCTCTGGCTGCTCAGGCCCAATGCCTTGGTCCCTGCCTGGGCTGCAGCACCAGCCTCCTTGGACACCGGCCAGGAGAGAAGCCCCTTCTTCCCTCTCACCGTCCCCGCGCGGCCTTTCCCCCAGGCTCCTCCACTGTGGTTGTGGGGGGCTTGGAGAGTGGGCGACGAGACCTCTGGAGGTCGGGGTGGGCAGAAGAGGACTGCCGGCCCCCCAGCCTTGAAGGGGAGCCCACGGCCCTGGCGGACAGTGGGTGGAGGGACCGCTCGGAGGACGGAGGGTCCTCGGGGCTCAGTTTGAGGGTCAGACCCCACCAGAGGGCTTTACGCTGCCCTCCTCCTCCCATTTCACCACCCCTGCCCCTCTTCCTCAGCCCTTTGGGTGGGGGCTGCCAACTGTTGTGTCAGAATTCCAGCAGCCGCTGCCCCGGCCGGGCCTGGCTGCCCAGACAGCCGTTCTTCCCGCCGGGAGACTCCGTGGAAGGTGTTCCTGACGCAGCGCCCCAGCCACACGGCGCGGTCTCCTGTGGCCTGCAGTGTGTGCAGCAGGGCGGACCCCGCAGCTCCAGGACACGGATGCTGCACAGTGTCGGGGCCGTCCCATGGCAGCCAATCCAGGCCTTGCCAGATTCCCATCTGCGGAGCATCTTCTGCCACCTGACTCCCTAAAGACACGCCTCGGAGCCCGTCCCATGTGCAGACACTGGAAGGCCGGCGAGGAGCCATGTGCCGCCCACAGGCTGGGCCCGGGCTCCCACCTGGCGCCGCGGGTCCTCAAATACCACTGCGGGTTCTCTGTTGTCCCTCAATATGTCCACATCCTAAGCCCTGGAGCTTACCGATGAGATCCTATTTGAAAAAAGCATATTTGTAGATATAATTCAGTTGCGAATCACAACTGGATGACCTGGGTGGACCCCAAACCCCAACCCTGGCATCTGTATGAGAGACGGAAAGGACATGCGAGAGGAAGCCTTGTGAAGACAGAGGCCGAAACTGGAGCCAACAGCCACTGGAGGCTGGGGGAGGCAGGAAGGAGGCTCCCCTGGCCTCAGGGGGTCCCGGGGGTGCCCAGGCGTCTGCGAAGTCTGGACATGATAATGGGGACGCTGGCTCCGGGCTCTGCTGAGCAGAGACTGTCAGCCAGGACTGCGAACAGCTGTGGGAGGAGGCTTCTGACAGCTCACAGCCATTGACATGGGGGCGGGTGTCCCCAGAATCTGCCCCAAGTCGAAATCTGTGCAGAGGATGGTGTGGGGCGCCCAGCATGGCTTCTTGTTCACTGAACCTGCCTCCAAGGCACCAGGGAGCCACTGACGGCTCTCCAGCCCAGGCATTGCCGTGGTGGTGCAAGGGGAACTGGGTCAGTGCTGGTGGGGCCTGGAGGGGAGTCATCCTGAGCTGGGCTCAGGGCTCCTGGCTGCAGGAGGACTGGGAGGCAGGAGGAGCTTCTTGCCTTGGAGCTGGGCAGCCGTGCCCGCCCCCTGGCACCCCGATGATGGGGGATGGTGACCGCCACGGGGAGGTCCCAATGCCCCTGGGGCAGCTGTCCCCCCCCGAACCCCATGATGGGGAGACGGTGACCCCCACGGGGCGGTCCCAATGCCCCTGGGGCAGCTGTCCCCGCCCC
>NC_058411.1:1304399-1318181 GCF_002201575.2 Neomonachus schauinslandi | reverse complement strand
GGGAGGTCCCAATGCCCCTGGGGCAGCTGTCCCCACCCCCGGAACCCAGATGATGGGGGATGGTGACCCCTACAGGGAGGTCCCAATGCCCCTGGGGCAGTGTGCCAGTGTCTGCATTAGACCAGTGTGGTCCAGGGGCTCCGATGGGTGGGGGCTCCCCAGAGAGGCACAGCTGGGAGGGAAAGCAGCCAGGAGCAGGTGGGGGTCACAGGCTCTGGGCCCCACGGAGCTCCCTCCTTCTGGGGCCATCCCTCCCCTTCTCTGCTCGCCCCTTGAGCTGGGCTGAGCAGCCTGTCCTTGGGTGGAGGACCCACCACGGGGCCCTGGGCAGCGGCAGAGCCGGGCGCAGACAGCAGCTGCGGGGAGGTGCATGTCTGTGAGGGCGCGGTGGGGGCATCTTGTCCTCAGGGCGCACCTGACCTGCATCAGACAGTTGCTGGGCTCTGCAGGGGAGGGGGCGGCTGCAGCAGACACCGGGTGAGTGAGGTGTGGCAAGTCCACCTTCCCCTGCTCACAGGCCCCTGGAGAGTGGGGACCCCGCCTGCGCCTGGGCCTGGATGGTCGGAGCCGGCAGCGCTGGGGCTGGACTTGAGGCCTGGTGCCCTCCCCCCCGTCCCAGCAGCAACCCCTGCCCCTGCGCCCCTTCAGCCCCACACGGCAGGAGGCTGCTCTACGTCATGAGCTCTAATGAAGGCTCTGGTATCTCTACTGGGGCTTCTAGCATCCATGGGGACATTGGCCAGGGACAAACTGGCAGCCACTGGCCGGGGTTGAAGGCCGAGTTTGGGGAGAGACCAGGCTCTCACACCATAACTGGGTTCCACGGGCATCATAGTGAGATGGACTGTCCCGTAAGGGACATGCATGGCCCTCCAGACGGCCATGCATGCCCAGAGGCTGGGCAGGCATCGTGCCCCCACGTCCATCCCCCGATTTGTGCAAGGGGCCCAGGCTCAGAGACACCTTGCAGCTTGTCTGAGCTCAGCTCTCTCTGACCCGTCCGGAGCTGGGGAAGGCTGGCCAGGAAATCAGGGGTCATGCCCTGGACCCTTGGGGCATCCACAGATCCCTTGGCCTCCCGAGGGGAGCCCACCGCCCGCCCCTGGTCCTGAGACTCTGTTGCGGTGCTCTGACCATCTGTGCCCTCGTTTTTCACAGGTGGGATCTTGTTCTCCGGAGAAATTGCCAGGTGTTTTATAAGGCCAGACTTCATGGTGCAGAATGCAGGGCAATAAAGTGAGTGCAGAACAATTACTTATTGGGCTCAATTGTCGTGGGGCCTGGGGGCAGAGAGGTGTGTGCCTGGGCTGCACCGGGGGAGGGGGAGACAGGTCGTAGCCCGCTCGGGGGTCCTAGCCCCTCGGGGCAGTTGTACTTGTGCTTAGGGGGTGTTGGACGGCTGGCGGTGGGCTCTCTGGTTCTGAGAGGTGGGCTGGGAGGTGGCACCAGGGAGGAGGCATCTCCCCGCCGGCCTTCTCCTTCCCTTCCTCTTTCTGCAGCTCCTGGAGAAAGCGGGGGCCCATTAGGAGCTGCTGTGTCATCCAGTCCTCATTCTGCTGCATGGCCTGAGGGTGCGTCCTGGGGACAATGCAGTGGGATGCTGGCAGGGACCGAGGTGCTCCCAGGGTCTGCTCAGCCGGGAGCGGGAGGGACCACCTGCAACTTTCGGGAGGGGCTTTCAGGAGGTGAAACAGAAAGGAGTGAGTGTCGCCCGAGCCACTGGGCCAGGAGGGTTATGGTTGCCTGGGTGGGGGACTCAGCTGTGAAGCCACATCTGCTTCTCTTGTTGCGGGGAGCATCCTCATTTGCACAGGTACGCCAGACCCGTGTGCTGGTTCCTGCCTGAACCCCTCACAGATGGGCTCCCTCTCTTCCCACACAGAAGGGCCCAGAGAGGGGAGCGGTGACTTCCCTTCCCTCCTTTCCACTACCAACCCACCTCGCCTGCCCCTCTTCCAAGTCATCAGGCCGCTGGGACCACGGTGGCAGGAGCCGGCGAGGCCTCAGGCTGGACAGGGATCCTGCAGGAAACATCGTCACCCTGACTGTGTCCCCACAGGCCAGACGAGTCCTTGGGCACCGACGTCACAGGGAGGGTCAGGGCGTCTTGGTGCTGTGGAGGGAGGCCAGGACCGGGGAATCGTGCAACCAACACGGTCTGATGGCGGAGCGAAGCCAGGAAGAGGCCCCAGCCGCTCGCCAGACACCACGTATTAGGGAATTAGGGAGCTAGCCCATCACTCAAGGGCCGGGGGTGGGGGATGGTGTAATCAATGAGCGGAGCATCCCACTCCATAAATTAGAAAAAGAGGAACAAAGACGGAAAGAAGGACATAATAAAAATAAGAGCATAAATTAATGAAATAGAAAAATATACAACAAAGGGATCGATAATGCCCAAGTTTAATCTTTGAGAGGATTTATGAGGCCCCGGGAGCTCTGGTTAATCTGACTGGGAAGATCGTGGGAAGTGGTAAACAGCGATGTGCGGAGTGAGACACAGAGCCTCCCCACAGACCGTGTCAATATTTAACCAACTTAGCAACATAAATTGCTTCGTGACCCGTTGCTTGATAAAATGGACAATTTCTCAAAAAATACAGGTTGCAAATTAACATAGAAGAAAGAAAAAAACCCTGAAAAGTCCTGACCTATGACTATTCAAGACATCGAATTTATTATTTAAAAGCCTCCCTCAAAGAAAATTCCAGGCCCAGATGGCCTCACTGGCCAGTTTTACTTACATCTGAGGAAGAGCTAATGCCCATCTCCTACAAACTATCCCAGACGGCAGGAGAAGAGCGAGCTCTCCCCGCCTTATTTTATGACCTTAACAAAAACCCACAAGAAAGCACGAGAAAGGAAAATCTCACCCATAAATACAGATGCAAGTCTCTTAAATAAAACATCAGCAACTTTTAGAAAGTGTCAGGTGAACATGCCCATGTCCCCTTTATTTCAGGGTCAGAAAAACCTTACTGTCCAGTTACCTGTAAAAATACACAAAAGGAGAAGAATTATACAATCGTCTCAAAAGATGCATCGAAAAAGTTTGGCAAAATTCAACATTCCTTTATAATAAAAATATCCCTCAGCACACTTGGAATAGAGGAGAAGTCTTTAATATGATAAAGGATGTTTTTACAAAGCACACAAAGGTAACATTGAATGGTGAAGGGGTGAGTAAGAGCAAGGGAGGGGAGCGTGCCGAGCAGGGGCCGAAGGTCCTCGCCAGGGCCACCAGAACAAAGCAGAAAAAGTGACAAGATCTGAAAGGGAAGAAGCAAAACTGTCATCTATTTGCAGATTAAGTGGTTGAGTGCATGGTAAATATAACCTATAGTATAGTTATTGGAATCAATAAGAGAGTTTGTTGGATAAAAAATGGTACACGGAATTCAGTGCTATTTCTATAATCCCACAATCCACAGATAGACAATAAAGCTGAAACGAAGATATTATTTGCAATGGCCTCAGAAATATTGAGTATCGAGGACGGACCTAACAGGATGAGCATAGAACCTCCACTCAGAAGCCTCTAACATAATATTGAGAGAAAAAAAATTTAAGACCATGAAAATGATGGTGATGGATGGTAAGACTCAGTATTTTTGAGATTTACATTTCCCAGAAATCGATCCATATTTCAGTACCATATCTATTCAAAATCCCAGTAGATCTCTCTCCCTCTCCCCCCACCCCCCACCGACATAACAAGGAAATTCTTCAGTTTATTTTAAAAAGTAAAGGACCAGGAATAACATGACACAGAAGAAGGCTGGAAACAGGTGTGGGACAGCGACACAGGGTGGGCGTCTCCCACCTACTACCCAGAGGGGAACCAGGTTGGCCAAGATCAGGCGCTTGTCTAAGCATCAGCTGGTCAGCGCCGGGGAGGCGAGTCCGACCAGTCTGTGCCCTGGAGCCGAGAGGCTGGGCTGGCTCTGCAGACAGCCCCCAACCTGAGTCGTTGAGGTTGGGGGTGGTGAAGGGGTGGGGGTGATGGGGTGAGGGGGCTCGCCCCCGATGCCTGGACACCTTTGTCCAGACACTCAGCTTCTCTCACCTGCGCGCTCGTCATCCCGCATGCCATTTCTGTCCTCGACCCCTGCTGGTGGTCCCCAGGGCATCGCATATGGAGTGAACCCTGTAGGAGAGCAGGACAAGCTGGTCCAGGGCCCAGGGAGGAGAGCATCCGCATGCATGATCCTCAGGCCTCCTGGACCCCCAGGCCGGTGGCCCCACCATCCCTGCTTCTTCTGTGGGACACCATGACTCACAGCCCTTTCTGGCCAGAACAGATTCCCATGGGGACCTCAGTTTTCTCCCTCACGGGCTGGGGCAGCTCCTGGGCCCCACCACACACACACACACACACACACACACACACACACACACCCCTCCATTACTTCTGAGAATATCTGCCGGGCTCCGGCTCTGCCTCAGGCCCCAGGCAGGGGCAGCGGGGACGGGGGTGGGTGGCAGGTGCAGTCGTCCTCTTGCCACCCTTGGGAGCCTCTGAGTAAAGTCGGTGGGGCTCCTGGGTCCCCCGCCCAAGAGGCACTTTCCCAGAGAAAGGCTCGAGGTGAGTGGGGTACACTCGGGAGGCACCCACTCAGGAGAGGGGCATTGCTGCTGGCCCGCAAGTGTTCGTAAATCTCCCTGACGATGGTCCTCTCTAAGCCCAGCACAAAGCCCGGCCAGCCTATGCAGGACATCCCAGTTATTACCCGAGACATGATGGAGACACAGGCAGGTGTGACTCGAGTGTGCGTGGGTGCCCGAGGACAAACGGGGCCAGGTCAGCAGCACCACCTGATGAGCCCTTTCCTTGTCTGGCTGCTTCCTTCCGCAAGAGCCTGTGTTCCTTGGCGGACTGTTGAGGCTTGCGGGCAGTGACACTGTCGGCCCCGTGTCCCTGCTGGGTGAGCACCCCTAGCAGCACCACAGCCTCTGGATTTCCCTGCCGCCCACTTTCCATGGCCCCCCCTTCTTCCTTCCTTGGCTTCATAGTTGGAGAGGACTGTGATTCTCTGGACCTCAGGACAGGACGAGGCTCTTGGCCTGGGGGGCAGGGAGGCAGGGAAGCCCAGGGATGGAGGGGTGTCGGAGGCCCCTGTGTGCTGGAAGACGGTGTCGTAGTTAATGGTGCAGGGGTGGGGAGGCCCCAAGGGACGTCCTGGAGCCTGTCCGCTCAGCACTGCCCACTCTGTAGCCCCTTGTCCTTTGGTGGTCCTGGCAGGCTGCTGGTGACCCTCTTGTGCTCCCCTTGAGGGGACATCCAGAGGTTGAAGGGAAGGCAATCTTAAAGAGACAAACCACCCTCCCTTCCTTGGAAGGTCACGCCCTTTCCCTAAACCCAAGTGCACTGTCAGCTGCCCTGGAAACCACCGTGCTCTCTCAAACTCTTGGAGCCAGAAGGACGATCAAAGCCTGGTCACACCCCCCAGAGCCCTGGCTGCTCGGTCAGCCCAGTCAGCCTGGTCAGCGGGCTGAGGGGCCACCGGCCAAGAACAGGGGCCAGCTTCTGTCTCCTCCTCCCTCCCTCGGCAGAATGTGCATGCGCGTGTGTGCGTGTGTTCAAGCATGGGTGTGCATGTCAGTGTGTGCCAGCATGAGCGTGCATGCCTGTGTTCAAGCATGGGTGTGCGTGTGAGTGTGCATGTGTTCAAGCATGAGTGTGCATGTATTCAAGCATGAGTGTGCATGTGAGTGTGTTCAAGCACAAGTGTGTGTTAGTGTGCATGTGTTCAAGCATGAATGTGCATGTGAGTGTGTGCATGTGTTCAAGCACGGGTGTGAGTGTGCATGTGTTCAAGCACGAGTGTGAGTGTGCATGTGTTCAAGCATGAGTGTGCATGTGAGTGTGAGTGTGTTCAAGCATGAGCATGCATGTGAGTATGTGCATGTGTTCAAGCATGAGTGTGCGTGTGAGTGTGCCTGTGCTCAAGCATGAGTGTGCGTGTGAGTGTGCATGTGTTCAAGCACGAGTGTGAGTGTGCATGTGTTCAAGCACGAGTGTGCGTGTGAGTGTGCATGTGTTCAAGCACGAGTGTGAGTGTGCATGTGTTCGATCATGAGTGTGCATGTGAGAGGAGCCCACACTGTCCTCTGGAAAGCCAAGCTCATGGAGCTGACGTCATAAATGTTTGGGGAACAACCCGGGGTCCACACAGCCCAGTGTTTCTGGGCCCGCAGCCCAGGCCTTCGGTAATGTCAGCAGTACACGGAGGTCAGGTCGGGTGTTGGGGTGTGGGGGTGCCAGGACAGCCAGCCACTGCTGCTCCCACCCTTTGGGGAAGGGCTGACGTGTCCCCAGGCCCAGGGGGTAGGCCCTGGTGGGTTAGCCCCTGGGTAAACAGACCCTGTTGCATCAGGGGACCTGTCTCAGCCTTTGAGCTTTGGGATTCAGAATAGAGTGACCAGAGGGCAGGACCAGGGTTGCAGGGCAGTCCCCATCTCCCCTGTCACGCCTGGGGCAGGCAGCTTTTGGTGTCCCCCTCCCACTGTGCCATGCCACGTGGGCAGGCTCCCAGCCCCTGATGGACTATGTCCAGGACTTGGGGGTTTGCCCCAGCCAGGTGGGGGCCATGGCCTGGCCAGAGTGTTTGAGAACCGAGTCCTTGGAGCCCCTGTTGGCCTTTCAGATGCTGAGGGACAGGTGGGGGCAAGACGGACCCACACGATGGGCTCCACCTGCGTCCCAGCCCCCCTGCCTGCCTCACATCCTGCTTGGAGGCCCAGGCCCCTCCCCCGGGGTGGGGGGCAGAGGCAGCGGCCAGGCCTGGTCTCGTCACCCTGTTCCCCACTTAGCGTCCCAGGAGAGGGGGTGGATCTCGGACCTGGCAGGCCTCCTCCGCCCTGGTCATCTTACTGTCAGGGTCGCTCTGGGGCCAGGTGAGCCTGGGTTGGTTGAACGGTCCCTTCCAGCTCTGCCTCTGGTGTTGGTGGCTGAACGTCCCTGTTTCCCGGTGTGCTCCCCTGGGCAGGGGAGGGGGGCTGCTGGAGAAGGCAGCACCATCAGGATGTCCTGTGCATGCGAGGCTGCGGTGGGCGGGAGGAGGTCCGCATGGCCCCAGCCCAGCCAGGTGGGCCCCCATCCACAGCAGGTGCAGGGTGCCCGCCCAAGGGGGGTGGCCAAGGGGGCTTCCCTGGGAAGGAGGTGCCGAGGTCTGGGGACAGGCTGTGATGCACAGTCCCTCAGAGAGTCCCCAGGGACCCCACCCCCCAGGGCTTGCTGGTGACCCTCCTGTGCTGCCCTTGAGGGGACATCCAGAGGTTGAAGGGAAGGCAATCCTAAGGAGACAAACCACCCTCCCTCCCTTGGAGGGTCCTGGTGTGACCCCTTCTCCCCAAGTGCGGGCAGGACCCGAATGTTCGCTCCCAAAGAACGGAATAGGGCAGAAGCCAGGGGATGTCACTTCTGAGTTCAGCTGACACAGCCTGTGGCTTCCTTCCAGGCACGTTCGGTCCGCGTCTCCCTGTCTCTCTGTCTCTGTCACTCTCTGTATCTCTGTCTCTCTGCATGTGTCTCAGTCTCTGTCTGTGTCTCTGTCTCTCTCTGTGTCTCCTCTCTCTATCTCTCTGTCTCTGTCTCTCTGTGTCTCTGTGTCTCTCTGTGTCTGTCTCTCTCTGTCTCTCTGTCTCTGTCTCTCTCTGTCTCTGTCTCTCTCTGTCTCTCCCACCCCCCTCCCCGGCCCTGGGGGTAGCCAGCTGCCAGGGCACGAGGCCGCCCCGTGGAGAAGCCCGTGTGACAAGGAACTGATGTCTCCGGCCAGCAGCCAGTGGGGAACCTGAGGCCACCAGGAGGCAGGTGAGGGGCCTGGAAGGGGGTGCCCCGCCAAGCCCCGGGGACACCTGGCCAACCCCGGAGACACCTGGCAGCGGCCCTGGGGACACCTGGCCGAGCCCCAGGGACACCTGGCCTCAGCACCGGGGACACCAGGCCGAGCCCCAGGGACACCTGGCCGAGCCCTGGGGACACCAGGCTGAGCACCGGGGAAACCTGGCCTCAGCCCTGGGGACACCTGGCCACAGCCCGAGAGGCCCTGGGCCGGAGGCACATGGCTAACCCCGGGTCCTGAGCGTGGACACGGCGAGGTGGGAGCTGTTCTCAGCCGCTTGGCGCAGGTGACAGGGATGCAGCCACAGATGACCAGCACAGGCCACAGGCTGCATCGGCCTGGGGAAGGCCCTGCTCCTGGGGGCAGCAGGAGACCCGGGGGTTGACCTCCTTGTGCAGGATGGGGGTGGGCTGGGGCTGGGGTTTGTCTGGCCCTTTATTCCGGAGCCTCGCGCTCACCTTTGCTGTCCCCCCCGCAGCCCGTGCACCTGGCTCCCCTCCGGGCATGGCCAAGCGGCAGAGGGAAGCGGGTGCTGGGCAGCACCTTTGCCGTAAAGTGCCGTGCCTCCAGCAGCCGAACGGGGATTTGCTTCAGCTGGGCCCGGCTAACATGACAAGCACAGCTATTAGTGCAAGAACGATGTGATTACACAGCTAATCAGCCTGCAGACACATCCTCCCGCCGCCGCT
Source organism: Neomonachus schauinslandi (assembly GCF_002201575.2). Lineage (NCBI taxonomy): Eukaryota > Metazoa > Chordata > Mammalia > Carnivora > Phocidae > Neomonachus > Neomonachus schauinslandi. The sequence goes on along the minus strand of NC_058411.1, from coordinate 1,309,648 downwards.
GCCTCACTGAAGGCGAGCACCCCGGCTCAGTCTGCAGGCGGCCTTCTGTCCCCAGTATTTCATTCCTAATGAGTAGAGCTGCATTCTCCCGGAAGGAGCCTGGAGCAAGGCCGGCCATGACCCCGCTGCTCTGGGTGACCGAGGCACACGGTGGCGTGGCCAGGGGCCCCTGCTCACCATCCCCTCTTGTGGCAGGGCTGTCCCAGCGCCTCCCGGTCACCAGCTCAGTCCACCCACCCGTGGCTTCTGGAGTGATGATGACCTGTACCCCTGGGGACCAACTCTGAGAATCCTCCTCCCTGGTGCCCCGGGCACCTGCCTGGAGGGGCCATGCTCTCGCAGCCAAGGTCCCCTGCTTTCCCTCCCCTGAGGCCCCGAACATCTGATCTGCAAGATGCGTTTATCACCTGAATTGTGCTGGTGCCCGGGTGGGACCCAGGACCGTGATGAGCAGCAATGTCTCAGGGACAAAGGGACCTGTAGCTGGGGGGTGGATTCTGGTGTGCAGAGAAGCAGTGCTGGGCTGCGTGGCCGGGGCTGAGTGAGGGGCACGGTTGTGCAGGGGATCCCGTGACCATGAAACGCATGAGCGTCAGCCAAAGTGGGGACAGCCGGTGGCCCCAAACATCAATGTCCACGTCACCCAACACTCAGAGCCTGTGAATGTGGCCTTATTTGAACAAAGGATCTCTGTGGATGTAATTAAGCTAAGGATCCCGAGATCATGCAGGCACTAAATCCAATGACAAGTGTCCTCATAAGAGACACCCACACAGTCGCATAAGGACAGAGAGGTTGGAGCGAGGTGGCCACAAACCCAGGACCCCCAGGGCCCCCAGAGGCTGGCAGAGGCAGGAGGGAGCGCGGTCTGCAGCATCTGCATTTCGGATTCCCGCCTCCAGAGTGTCAGGGACTCAGTGTCCATCCTTTCAAGTCCCCCAAGTTAGTGGTCATGTCTTTGTGCGTTGCCCACTGACAGGGCAGATGCTCCGGAGACCGACACGCCCAGCGGGAAGCTGGCTGGGTGCACGGACCCTCCCATCCCCGCCGCCGGCCCCGCAGGGCCAGCAATCCATCAGCCTGCTGTGGTTATAAATAGCATGCACGGTCCTGGAGCTCTTCATAGGGCGCGGAGCCTCGGAGGGCGACCTCCCGTTGCAGTAATGATGTGTTATCGGGTATTGTGAGGAATGGGCTGACAGGCCCACGGAAATGTCCTCTAATGGACCTGGGGTCAATCCTTTATAGACGCACGACCGCGTGTCCAGCTCCAGTCCCTCAAAGTTTGCATGTCGCGGGAAACGCCAGCACGACCCCAAGTTAAATGGCTCGCGACAAAAATATTAAGCACATCATGACCGCAGGACGTGAGCCCATCAACCAGAGAGGCGCTTAATTCTGTTTGAGAAGAGATCGAAACATCGTCAGATTTAACCACCAAGCTACTTAGTATAACTTCCGCCCAATTTTGCAAATCATTATTTTCACAGTTAACGGGCAGGAGGTAATTAATGACGGCCGCGAAGCTGCTCTCCGTGGTGTTGGGGACGCGGGCGAGCAAGCACCGTGGAGGGAGCCTAGTGCGGCCGGCCGGGCTTCCCTGCACGCTCTCGGGGGACGGCAGGCCGGAGCCCCTTGCGGGGCCCTCAGCTTCTCCCCTGCTGTGGCAAACGGGAGGCGAGGGCCACGGAGGACACGGCCTTCCCTGCGCCCCGACTTCGCGGCTGGTCAGTCACCACGAATCCAAGAGCGGGTCTTAGGGACCCTCAGGCCCCACTCTTGCTTCGCAGGGGGGTCTGTTTTCCGTGTTTTCTCTTACTTGCTCCTGTTCTGTGCCGTCGGCAGCTGCTCGAGCTCCTTCCCAGGGATGGCCCGGTCCGGATGCCTGGGAGCTGCGGATGTGACCTGACACGGAAGAAGGGGCTTTGCAGATGTGATTACATCGAAGAGCGTGAAATGGGGACACTGTCCTGGATTATTCAGGCGGGCTTTAAATGTAATCACCTATGTCCTTATAAGAGGGAGGCTGAGGGGGATTTGACCGGAGGACAGAGGACAGACAGAGGCGGGAGTGAAGCGGCCCCCCGAGCTGCAGACTCTAGAGCCTCTGGGAGGAGCGCAGGCCTGTCGACACCTTCATCTCGGCCTAGAGAACCCATTTCAGACTTCTGACTTTGAGGATTGCAAGAGAATTCCTGGGGTTTAAAGCTAACACGCTGTGGCAATTTTTTACAGCAATAGGAAACGAATGCACTCCTGAAACACCAAGTCTGGAGGTGGGCGGCACCAGCGTTGGGAAGGGGGCCATGATGCCATCAAGGACCCAGGCTCCTTCTCTCCTTTCCCCCGGCCATTCCTCAGTGTTGGCTATTTGTCCCCTGGCTTGTTGCCTTGTGGCCACAAGCTGGCTGCCACTGCTCCAGGCATCACATACCCACAGGACAGCATCCGAGGCAGGAAGGGATGAAGGGTGAGGCGGTGGGGGGCTTCTTCTTATGTGGTTCTTTCATCTGGGGGAACATCTCAAGGCACTTGAGATTAAGTGGGTTCTGCTTGCAAGGAGGGGATGGTGACTGGGTGGACCGCCCATCTGAGAGAGTAGGAGGCAAGGTGGGCTGAGGGCATGGACTCCTGGATCCCCTACCACTCAGCTGCCTCCCTTGGGTGCCCACGATTGCCTGTCTCTGGAGGGGTCACCTACCAGGATGTCCTTGGTCACAGCCTGGCTGCACCCTCCCGCGTCCCTTTCAGCATGCCCCACCCGACATCCCCACCTGAGGCGCAGGGCCCAGGCATGCTCAACCCCTCCCTCACCTCTGTCAGGGCACCTCTGGGCCCTGCACATCCAAGTAGCTAGCACGTCCTGGCCAGGGGCTTCTTCTCCAAGCCCCTCCCCACCCAAGATGTCTGGGAAGAATCCCAGGGAGGTGGGGGTCACGCTGTTGTCATGTCCAGGGCTGAAGGCCCTTGCACGTGGTGGGCACGAACTTGCATCTAGCTCTGTGCAGGCTCAGGCTCTGGAGGCCTGGCTGAGCCATCCTGTCACCTCTGCCCCTGAAGTGCAGGGGTCCCCTCACCTGTGTCCAACAATACCCTGCTGCTTAGTGCTCTGCTGGTCCAGCCTGGCTGGAGTCCAAGGGCTGGCAACAGAGGGGCCTGGGTGTGCTGGGACTGTCCTCTCACTGTGGGCAATTTCCTGCTCTCAGATCCTCTTTGGCCCATCCACAGCAGGGCTCTTGCCGGGGCTCAGGGCTCTGAGCCACACATGAGATGGCCAGGCTGCCCTGCACCCTCCCACCCTCCCACCCAGTCTCCTCGATCTCCTCCCCTGATCCCAGACACAGCCCCAGTGTGCACACAGGCCCCCATACCTGCCCATGGGCCCCAACCCCGCACATGGGCCCCCATACCTGCACACAGGCCCCAACCCCGCACACGGGCCGGCAGCCTGGGTGGATCCCTTTCCCCTGAGGGTTTGCTCCTGTCACACATGCAGCAGCTCTGAGAGCCCGGCACCCCTCCTAATGTTATTTTTATTTATATACCTGAATACTCCAGAACAGCTGCTTTATTGAGATTCATCCGTCACAAGGCTTAATTAAAATAACGCTGAGCATCTAACTCGGCGCAGATCACCACAGCAAATGTTTGTTTTGCTGCCGTCAATTAAGACCCATGTGGGGAGCCGCTGCCCTGGCAGGAAACCAGGCAGCTGCTGATGATTCCCCAGAATGGGGCAAGGGCAGGCCCTGCAGGGAGCCCCGGGAGGGCAGCGAGGGCGGGAGGGGGCTGCTGGGGGCCAGGCGTCCTGCAGGGCTCGATCGTCTATGAGGTTCCTGCAGCCGCAGCGACAAGTTGTTACAATTTCCTGCCACAAAGCCACACTCCATTACCACCCTGCAGTCGGGGGGTCAGAAGTCTGATGGGGGTCTCGCTGGGCTAAGATCGGGACGTCGGTGGGTTTCCTTCTCGAAGCCCCGGGGGTCATTTCCACACCTTTCCCAGCTCCTGGAGCCCAAGTGCTGCCGAGGCCCGAGGCCCACCCGCCATTAGGGTCAGGCAGCCCGAACCCTGACGCATGCGCCCTGCTTCTGTCCTCACCGCTCGCCCACTGACCCATGTAGGGTCCTGCATTCGCAGGGGGCAGGGATTAGGACAAGGGTGTCTTTGGGGCCACGCATCAGCCTGCCACACCCCCTAAATGTGAAGGACTGTGGTTGGCAGGGAAGAGGGTGTGTGGATGGAGGGCCCAGCAGAGTCTCAGGTCAGCGTGTCTCTGAGGGCGTCAGGGTGCTCGCCCTGGAAGGGCGGCAGAGGGTGGGGTGGGGGGCCGAGCAGAGGGTGCAGACTCAGGCTTCATGGTGAGGGGGATGCGGGTGACTCCCAGGCCTGGGCCCCACTGTTCCCAAGGGGGGTGTGGAGCTGGACGGGGCAGGGGTGAGGAGAGCCATGCTGGAATAGTGGCAGTCATGGTCCAGCTCGGGGAGGCAGAGGACACCTGTCAGGGCCTGACACTGGCTGAACGCCATGGGTGCAGGGAGCCCCAATTCCCAGTCTGTGCACATGGTCTGGGATGGCCAGGGACTAGTGAGCTCCTGTATGTCCAGAAGCTGTCCAAGCCTGTCGCAAGCTGGTGCCTGGTCAGCAGTTGAGAATCGCTAGAAGTTATGGGGGTGGCTGGGACTCAGGAGCTGGTGTGGCAGGGGTGCCCAGTGCCGACTGTCTGTACTGAGCAGAGTGTGGGCTTCCAGGAGCTCACCAGGGGCAAGGGGAGCAGCACAAGGAAGAGGAGTCCCCCTTCCAGGACAGGGGGACAGGATGCAGGAGGAGCCTGGGGGCCCCCCTTACAGGCAGGGGGACAGCATGCAGGAGGAGCCTGGAAGGAGCGGAGGACATGGGGAAGCAGGAGGCAAAGCCCTTATGATACAGGATATGGCTTTATTTATGTCCATTATCCCCCTTTGATTTGTCCAGTCAGTAAATTGCCCAATGTAATTGGATTATTTGCATGATTTGGGCCCTGGTCTTATCTGATCTGCCATCCTGGTCCCAGGGCTGCAGGATGGGGGCTTCAAGGGCCAGCCCTGTTCACAAGGGGTCTCCTGTCGGACCCCTTCTCACCATTTGCCACATGGGCCTCCACTGGGCCTGGAAGTCTGTCTGCCCGGGTGTCTGTCTGCCCGGACATCCGTCTGCCTGGACGTCTGTCTGCCCGGACATCCGTCTGCCTGGACGTCTGTCTGCCTGGA
>NC_058411.1:1297270-1304389 GCF_002201575.2 Neomonachus schauinslandi | reverse complement strand
GTTTGCCCAGGCATCCGTCTGCCTGGACGTCTGTCTGCCTGGACGTCCGTCTGCCTGGACGTCCGTCTGCCTGGACGTCCGTCTGCCTGGACGTCTGTCTGCCTGGACGTCTGTCTGCAGCATGCCTGGGGGACCGCTCTCACATCTGCCCACATCCTTCTGTCGGCAGCAGCTGACACCAGCTCTCAAACATGTCTTCAACTGCATGTCCCGCTGCTCTCATGTGACTTCTCGTCCCGTGTGGCCCTCGCCCATGTGGCCTGTTTCTTTCCCTGTGGCGCCACGGCCCTCCTGCTTCCCCTGTCCTCCGCGGGGCTGGGGACGGGACCCCAGAGGTGGCGGGACTTGAAACCCAAAGCAGAGGGTTCAGGACATGCTCGGCCCTCTTGGTACAGAGAACCCCTCTTCATCACCCGCCCTCGGCCCTTGCGAGTGATCAGGACACTAACAAGACCCACGGGACCGCAGGAGCCCTCAGGGGCTCTCCCGGTGAACTGGGGTGCTCCGTGTCACCCGCTCTGCTGTTCGGGGCATCTTTCCTTTGCCAGGTGTGGGGTTCTCTCCTGGGGCCCCCTTCCATTCTTCCAGCCTCCTCTTTAGGGCTGTGGTCCCTCCTCCCCCACAGCTGCCTCTCAGGCTGATCGGAGGCTCCTCTCCCTCCTCCAGGCTTTGCCCCAAACCTCTGCAGGTGTCGACTCAGCCTGAGCCCAGATCACACCCTGCCTCCTCCCCCAGGAGCTTGCCCGGGCCTGCTCTGGCATCCGCAGTGACCCTCCCCTTCCTTTCTACGTGGGCAGACCCTCCCGTGGACCCTCACGGCTGTGCATCGGGGCCGGACTCCACTCGTGGTGATGATGTCATCAGAGGTGGTTACTAGGCAACCGGCCTCTGTAGTCAGGGGCGTCTGCTCTGCGGTTGGAAGGGCGCTGCCAATTTCTTAAAACATCAGACCTCAGAGCACAGTCAGTCCTGGAGAAGAGAGGAAAATCCAGCCAGCCTCACGGCGCTGGTGAGCCCCCCTCAGCTCTGCTCCCTGACTACCTGGGTTTTCCAAGAGGCGACCGTGTGAGACTAACCTCATTTTCTTTTCTTGTCATGGTCCTTAGCCCCGCGGATGGGGGCCCGTTATTGTTGTGATTTTAGCAGGCATTTGCCAAGTCTGCCGTGCTATCCTTGAGGATGAAATGGGAAGTACATCCCAGATGAACTGTTAGGTGCATTTTGTCTGTTACAGAGAATTACAGACAAAGGGAGTTAGCTAATGGCCCGGTGTCACCCTGGAGAGAGGGCGCGGCGGGCTCCCCCAGGACGCTGACATCAGTCCTGCGCTGTCGAATATTCTTATCAATGATTTATATGGAGAAATAAAAGACCTGTCAAATTGCTGTAGAAACGAGGGACAGGAAGTACATTGCAAGGAAGAATCGTAATTCAGAATCAGCTCAATGTGGACATGATGTAAGATTCAAAAAGAAAATCTGAACAGGACAGAAACAGCACTATCCATAGAGGAGGTAATGGATCAGGTGGACCACATCAAAATTAAGAGCTTCTGTTCATCAGAGATATCACTAAGGATGATATCTGTGATATGCATATCTGACAAAAGACATAACCAGATAAAACCCTCCAGCACCCCAATATTTAAAAAAGGGGGTGAGGCAAATGGGCTAAAAATTAGGCCAACTATTTAAACTGGCATTTCACAAAAGGGATGCCCAAATGCCCACTAAGCACATGAAAAATGAAACGCTCAGTTTCACTAGTAAGCAGGGAGATGTGATCAGAACACAATGTGGTGTCACCTCCCCCATGAACGGCCAATGGGAAAGAGAAGAAGGGCTGAGCATGGGTGCGATGTGGGGCCACCCGCCTTGCAGCGCTGCTGGGCGGCATCCATGAAAGCCAAACACACACGAATTCTATGATCCCGTGTGTCCACCTTGGGTATGGACAACACGCATGACAATGTCTATAGCAGTTTTCAATGGCTGGAAACCAGAAATAACCAAAAAGTCCATGGCGGGGTGAACGCACACCCTCGCTGGGATGCGCGTACAATGGGAGGATGGAAACTATGAATGCGAGTGGACTCTTTGCTCTACGACACAGCAGTGTGATTGAAGTCCACCAACAGAGAGGGACAGAAGCCAGGCATGAGGCTGCAAGGGCTGGGGGATCCCATTGTAAGAACGTTGGAGCCAGGAATCACGAGTCTGTGGTGCCAGAAGGAAGTCAAAATAACATCTGCCTTTGAGGTTGGATGTGGGGCGCCTGGAGCATGGAGGTATGTCCTTTCCCACTCAGGTTCTGGCTGCAAGCGGACGTGCAATCCGCCTCATGTCCCGTCTCTGTGCTTTGTGTTTGCATTGCTCTCGAGGTTCAGTGAAGGGGCACGTGACTCCTGCTTTGACCCTCACAGATGAGGCAGCAGCGACTTGGCCTCATGCAAACAATCATGAAACCAAACAAAGTGCATACAACTGTTTCCAGGCATTGCACACCAGGCCGAGTAGGGCTGCAACCCTGAGGGAGCAGAGACAGGTGATGAGCCCGCCACGTGCACTCCCCGCTTTCTGCTTGGAGGCAAGCCCCAGCGTTAGCTGAGATGCTGAGGTGTGGACTGGGGTTCGGGGAGGCTGAGAGGCTGGGGTTTGTGTGGAGGAGAGCCACAGAAGAGGGGCTGTCCATGGGACAGCTCTAGAAATCTCTCGAGTCTGGATCAGCCAGAGAGAGAAAATCTTTTCGACACTGGCGTGAGCCAGCTTAGGCTGCCATGACACACAGCCATGGACCGTGTGGCTTAGACAACAGATGTTTGCTTCTCATGGCTCTGGAGGCTGGGAGCCCCGCATCAGTGTGCTGGTGTGGTCAGGGTCTGGTGAGGGCTCTCTCCCTTGGTTTGCAGATGGCGGACTTCTTGCCAGATCCTCATGCCTTAGGGGTAGGGGGAGAGGAAACGGTCTCTTCCTTTTCCCATAAGGTCACATCCTATGGGATCAGGGCCCCACCCTTATGACTCCATTTCACCTCAATCACCTTCTGAAGACCTTACCCCCAGATCCAGCCACACTGGGGCTCACGGCTTCAACCTCCAGATTTCGCGGGGGACACGATTCAGCCCTAGCAACAGCCCAGGCATTCAGTCAAGATTCTGGAAGGGCCACCATCTCAGTGGGAGGACTAAATTAGCCCGGGGCAAAGGCTACTCTGCACATTTACTAACAAAGACTTAAAACAAGCCTCAAAGTTCTGACTCTGGTCGCAGCCAAGTCAGGTCCTATTGGGCTGACTCTTCCAGAGACAACAACTGTAAACACTGGACCAGAACCGTAACAGAACACATAGCTAAAGTCACCGGAGAACAATGGGAAGTGGGCAGACTCAGGACAGGAGTCAGCCTTCAGGAGAATGGGGTCAGAACTGAGGAAGATCCCCATTTTAACAGTGTCCAGCCCGAGGGCCGCCCCAAGTCTGCACCATGCAAGTCACAAACATCATCCAAAGTCCCACAAAAAGTGTGCAGTGGTCATGGCTTGAAAACCAGAGAACCACGTTTAAGGCAACCTCAGCAACAGAAAGGTAAAGGATGATGCCAGAAAGGGGTAGATCCAAAGATCTGTGTATAATCCCTGTATGGTCTCTGCATGGCTCTTGAACCACACTTGGGCGGGGTGGACCCCAAACAGCTCAGCCATGGCCAGAAACCAAGCAGAGACATGGGCTCCGCCCTGGAGGGACATTTTTCAGTTTGAATCACACCAGATGAATTGCTTGTTACGATGAAAATCAGTGCACTTCAATCCAGAGGCTCCACCACAGAACATCTACAAAATCCAGGATATAATCCAAAATTACTGGAGAGGAGAAAATTCAGCCCATTCTCAAAATAATAATAATAATAATAATAATAATAATAATAATAATAAAATAAAAAAATAAAAATAAAAAAGACAATGCATAAAGACCAACCCTGAGATGCCAAGATGTTGAACGGAGCAGAGAAGGCTTTCGAAGCTGTTGTTATCCCTGTGCCTAATGAAATAAAAGAAAATATGTTTATAACAAATAAAATGATTGGGTATGGAAATAGAAAATAGAAATTATAAGAAAGAGCTAAATGGAAATTCTACAACAGAAAAATGTAAATCTGAAATGAACAGTTCACAGGATGGTCTTAATGCTGGAATGAAAACAGCAAAAGAAAAGGTTAGGGAAGTTGAAGAGACATCGATAGAAAGTATTCAATTTGAAGAAGAGGGGGAAAAAAGGGGGGGGAATCCAATAAAAAACAGAGTGTTTCTGGGACCCATGGAATGACACGCAAAGTCTGATGTGTGATATCAGTGTGTCAGGAAAGGAGAGAGAAAAGAGAACAGAAATACTTACATTTTAATTATTTTTTTAAGGGAATTGTGGTTTTAAAAATACCTGAATTTGATGAGAGACACCAATTCACAGATTTCAAGAGCTCAGAAAACCACGCTCAATCTAAGTGCAGGGAAACCATGCCAACGCACATTACAGTCAGACCGCAAGACGAAGAGAAAATTTTGAAAGCAGCCATAAAGAAGCAACACGACACTCGGGGGAGTGATCATTTGGGTAAACGCTCACTTCTCATGAGAAACGAAGAGAGCCAGAGGCAGTGGGAAATATGTTTAACGTACTAAAAGGAAAAAAAATCCTATCAACAGAAAAATTACTCTTCAAGAACGAAGGCGAAAGACTTTTCCAGATAAAAGAAAAGAAAGAATTCTTCACCGACGCAGATGCTAAAGGAGGCTCTTCCCATGGAAGAGATGACACAAGGTGGGGACCTGGAACCTCAGGCCCCAGGAGTGACGTCTCACGGGGTGAAGAGCAAGGGAACAGGCTCGGGGGGGCCCTGCTGTCTCTCTCCCTGCAGCATGCGAGGCCTGTGCCCATGGCCGCTCCTGTTGCCAAATTCAAGCCCGCGTCACCTGCTCATGGTCCAGGGTGAGGGGAGGATGAGGAGGCCGGCCCCAGGCTGACCTCAGAGCATGCATGTTCACGCAGCTCCTCACAGAGTGAGGCGTTGGGCTGGTCACGCCAGAGGCTCACGGTGGCGAGGGGCCAGGGGCTCTGGGGCTTTGGCTCCCAGCATGGGGAACGGGGGGCTGGCCTTGCGGCCCAGTTCTGCCACCTTCCCTCGCCTGTGCCTCTGTGTGTAGATTATGGGGACCAGATGAAGACTCAGGCCCCAAGACAGCTCTAGCATTGGAGGTCTGGGAATGGCTTGTTGGGGTTCTGGAGCTCCCTGGTTCTCAGATCCCACAGGAAGATGAGGAGCCGGGGAAGGGATGCTCCAGGCAGCCATGGTTCCCATGTCTGAGCCCTTGTCTCATCCATTGGCCAAGAAGGCTTGTTCTCTGACCCTGTTGCAACCCCCGTTCTCAGAGTGGGTTTGTGGGGTCCTGGCTACCCGGCTTCCGCCTGTGTCTGGGGTCGGGGCTCTGGCATCAGAGGCCAGGGGACAGGCTTCTCTGCCCGCATTCTTCCCCTTGTAGCTCCCACCCACTGTGGCCAGACATGCCCCGTCTCCCTGCTCAGACTCTCCTTCCTTCTGCCTCTTTGGCTCCTGGTAAATTCAGCCTGACTAACTCAAGGGCACTGGTCTGCAGGAGGCTGGCATGACTGTCCTGGGCAGCTTGAGGCCGGGGCCAGGCCCAGGGAGGGGCGGCCTCCCCCAGCAGCGCCTGGCACAGAGCACAGCTACCGGGAGTGCGGGAGGGGAGGGCACTCAGCTCCCCAGCCTCTGCCGTTCTGCAGCCTCCCTCCTGGGCTCAGCCCCTTCCTGCCACCCACCCCCACCCCCAGCCTGCACTGGCCTCTTCTCTTGGCCGCAGTGGGCGGCCAGGAGCAGGGCCTTCCTCTGCAGAGAGAGTGTGAGGGGAACAGTGAGAGTGGAGCTGGTGGCCAGGAGTGGGACGGACGGATGGGCAGGGGGGGCTCCTCTCCCTTCACCCCTGTCCCGGGAAAGGCCACGCCGCCCCAGCACGTGAATATGGATTTGTGCCTAAGGACAAGAGGTGGCTGGCTCCGGCCCTAATTAGTGCGTGCTGACTGCCTCCCACAGCCCCTGGGAGCCGGGGGTGGGAGTTGGGGGGGTGGGCATCAAAGGGGAGCAGCCTGCTAATCCCCCTCTTCCAAGGGCAGCATCTGCTTCCTCCCCTCCCCCAGGCACGTTTCGCTGACAGCAGGCCGCAAGAGTCTTGGCTATTTAATTAGGACGGAAAGTTCCCCCAACCCTGGGAAATGATTTCATTTCAATATTTCCTTTGCTGGCGTGACACCCTCCCCCATCCTCAAAGAACTTTCATCTGTCGCTCAGCCCATCCCCTGTCAGGAGGGCCCTTCCTCCCCGCTCATTCTGTGTCAGTATTCAAGGGACCACGCAGGGCTGGGGGTGGCAGCGTCTCTGTATGTGGCTGGCCCAGCTCCGGCTGGGAACCAGCTGCAGGCACGCCCCACCAGCCTGGCCCCCCGCCCACGGGCCCTTGGTCCTACCCCTGCGCCCTTAGCCAAGCCGTTCCCTCTCCTGGCCCCACCCGGGCAGGTCCAGGCCCTACGAGGAGCCGCCCAGGAGACATGACTTCAGACGGAGCACCTCCGTGCTTCCCTGGACTTGTCAGCTTTTGCTCGAGGGGCTACCCTTCATGGGCTCCAATCCGGTCTGTCCTGCTCTGCTCTTGGTGTGTGCATGGATGTGTGCACATGTGTGTGAGTGTGCACGTGGAGGGTGGGTGCCAGTGAGTATGCTATGTACATGCACACCTGTGCTTGTCTGTGCAGGAGTGTGTGCACATACACACTTCACATGCGTGCCAGTGTGCATGTGTGAGGATGTCTGTATGTGCGTGCACAATGTGTATGTGTGCAAGGTTGTGTACGTCTGTGCGTGTGAGTGTGAACATGTCCACATGTGCATACTGGTGCATGAATCTGCATGTGTATCTGTGTGTGTGCACATGTAGGCATGTCTGTGTGTGTGAACATGAACATGTCTGCGTGTGCATACTGGTGCATGAATCTGCATGTGTATCTGTGCGTCTAAGCATGTCTATGTGTGTGAATATGAGCATGTCTGCGTGTGCA
>NC_058411.1:1261217-1297260 GCF_002201575.2 Neomonachus schauinslandi | reverse complement strand
TGTGCATACTGGTGCATGAATCTGCATGTGTATCTGTGTGTGTGCACGTGTAGGCATGTCTGTACGTGTGAATGTGAGCATGTGTGTGTGCATACTGGTGCATGAATCTGCATGTGTATCTGTGTGTGTGCATGTGTAGGCATGTCTGTGTGTGTGAACGTGAACATGTCTGAGTGTGCATACTGGTGCATGAATCTGCATGTGTATCTGTGTGTGCACATGTAAGCATGTCTGTGCGTGTGAATGTGAACATGTGTGTGTGTGCATACTGGTGCATGAATCTGCATGTGTATCTGCATGTGTGTGTGCACATGTAGGCATGTCTGTGTGTGAGCCCTGCTCAACGAGGAGCCCCTGAGGTCAGAGCCTGGTTCTTCTCGTTTCTCTTTAAACAACTGGGCGCTCAGGTCCTCCACTGACCCTCCAAGGCCAGCACCCGGCTGGGCTGCTGAGCGAATGCAGAGCAAATGCCCATGTATGGGTAGGAGCTGGGGGCCAGGTTCGGGGGCCAGGTCGGGGAGCCGGCTGGCGGAGGGTCCAAGCTCCCTTGGCTCTCTCCGGACTCGGTCTCCGCATTTGTACCCACATGTCCATCCCCGAGATCAGCACCCCGTGCACAGCCGGAGGAGTGGAGGTGAGGCCGACTTTGCCTCAGGGAGTCAACACCCCCCCCCGCGCCCCCCCACCCGCCTGGTCCCAGGGCCCCCTCCCCGGCGTGTGCGTCTTCCCCATCCGTCCTCTGTCCTCCTCCACTTAGGACTCGAGAGTCCCTCCAGGAGGCAGCTAATGAGAGGTGTCAGCTGGGCAGCTCTTCCCAGGAACCTGCCGCCCTGAGCGATTTCTTAAAAGGGAAATTCTAACCTTACAGAGTCCTTTGAACACATCCTGCATGAACAAGGAAAGCGGTAGAGGTGGGTCCTCAGAATCACGGGGAACTGGAGAATAGAGAAAAGAAGATTGATTTCCACTGGCCTCCTGAATGCGTGAGTTCTTAAGGAGCTGTTCATCACGCCTGTCCTGTCGGCAAGGTGGGGTCCTTGGCTAACAAATTATGACCATTGTTATTCTGCCTCCCTTCCCATCCCCCACACCAGAATTTATGCCTTTTCCAGACAAAAACGCTCTCACAGACGGGTGTCCCACGTCTTCGCGGCATCACGTATTGGCAGCATTGATCACGCCAGCCGTGCGACACATGTCAGTGGAAAGCCCCACTGCCCGTGGAGTGACACACTCGGGGCTCCAGGGACCTCTGCCCTCCCCCACTGCGCCCCCACTCCTCAGGGGCCATGTGTGTCCTCGGGGTCGGTGGGCGGCTGGGCCCAGCACACGGTGGTGGCTCTGTAGACCCTTGGTGCGAGAATGGGTGAGTGTGTGAGTGTGTGACTTGAAATGGAGCCGGGGATGAGAAACCGGGAGCCGCTTGGAGTCAGAGACAGACTGGCGGGGTCTCAGGGCGAGGCCTCTGCTTGCTCGGGCTGGGGTGCCCCTCGGGGGTTCCTCTCTCCGCCCCCTCCGTGGACGCCCTGAAAGGACTCGGGGCCTCTGGAGATGGTGATACCCCTGCCCGGGGTGGGGGCGGCTGCGGCCTTATGGTGGGGAGCTTGGAAAGCAAAGGTGCACAGAACTTTGTGATTTGCTGTCTTTCCTGTTTTATGAAATACTTCTCTAAATGCCTGCATATGACCCTCCTGAGGGATGGAGGGAGAAAAATAGCAATTAAAGTCTTGTCATCCAACTTGTTCAGGCCGTTAAGTTGTTTAATCTTGCATAAAAAATCGGTGAGTGTACTTAACGTGGAAGGAGCACCTGAACACGAAGCAGTAAATGTAAATCAATGCATAACGACGCGCTCCTGCCCGCCGGGCTCGCAGCTCTGGGCGGGCGTGGGGCCTTCGACCCACGGTGGCCTGGGATGCAGGGACAGAGAACGCTCACGGGCTGTCGCTGGGGCTCCGAAGCTGGGAAGCTGGAATCACGTCTGGGAGAGCCGCTCCCTGGGCCATCGGCTTGGACAAACACGGCAGCATGCCAGGCCAGTGTTGCTATGGCTTTGGGGCCACGCCAGGGTGCCAGGCAGCCACTGCGGGGCTGGCAGCTCCTGAGACTGGGCCCCGGCTCCAGCGGGAGACGAAGCTAGCTGCGGGCTTGGCGTGCCTGGTCTTCCCAGGGCGGCCATGAGCAGATCCGCAGCGTCCCGTCTTCCAGGTGAGGAAGGAAAACGGAAGCAGGGGCCTGCCTGGCGTCCCCAGGATGGGGCAGGCGTTGGCTCCGGTCATCTTCCCACCCCCCCCACCTCCTCTTGCAGCACGGAACCAGACCTTGTCCTCACTTATGTCCTTGTTTTATGGCGTCTCAGGAGAAAGATAGCTCAAGCTGCGCAGATTCATTCCCCTCTGCGAGAGGTTCATCTACTTTGACACATGTGGTTTAGTTTCAATTATTTATCATAACGCTGGAGAGTCCCCAGTGAAAGCGCCAAAGTGTGTTTAACTGCAGCCCCGGCGTGGGTGACAGGTGCAGCGGGCACGTGGGGCCGGGCAGGGGAGCGGGGTGGGGTGGGCCGGGGTCCAGCCGCCACGCAACAGTGATGGAGAGGCAGTGCTCCACCACACTCAGAAATGACGTCTTGTTCCAGTGCTGTCTGAGGAGCCCCGGAAACCCGGAGCTGGCCACGGGATTGTAGGAGGGAGCTGGTTCCTGGTTTCTCCTCCTCCGTAGCTGCAGCTTTTAAATCACCTGGGGCCAGAGGGGAACTCAGGGTGGCCGAGCTTCTCGGGTGTGTTGAGGTTCCCCAGCCTTGTAACCCCGCCGGCCAGTTGTCCCGTGCACCTGTCCGTCCGTCCATCCACTCTGCAGCAGGTCTCCCATGGGGTGGGCGAGGCCGAGGTACATCAGACCAGGCACTGCCTGGGGCAGCCCTCAGCCTAGGAAAGAGACAGGCACTGTTAACGACGAAGCGACTGCTACGGGGCCTGTCCTCGGACTCTCTGTGCAAGAGCACTCCAGGCCCCCAGACCAGATGAAGGAGCCACGCGACTGTCCCTGGTTGGCAGCAGAGGGTCCTGCGGCCTGAGGCTGACCAGCTGAGATGTGGAGGGGCTGAGGGCCTGTGCCCGGCTCTCTGTCCTCCTTGACCTCCACCCTGAGGCCATGCCACCTGCCCCTCCCTGGCTTACGTCTTCGGAGCCACACACAGCCGCTCCCTGGGCCACGTCTGCCGTGAGTGGACAGCGGGTAGGAGAGGAATTAGCAGGTCTGGTGGGATCACAAGCCAGCGTGTTCTGCCCTACACTGGGTACTTGCTGGGCACTTGCCGCTCTGCTTATAGAACGCAGAAGCCCAAGGGGAGGCGGGCCTGCAGGATCTCCCGCTGCAGCTATGGGCGGGGAAACGAAGATTGCCCAGCGCACACAGCAAGGGAGGCACCATGGCCATCGGCTACCTCTGTCCTCGGCATGGCCTGGGGCACGGGGAGGACCTTGCTTCTTGGCCCATCAATGTCCACCCCAAAACAAGCCGAGAGGAATACTTTCCCAGACATTATTTTATATCTCCAGAAAGCAGCCACACCCTGACCAGCAGCCTGAGGTGGCCCCTGCCTGCCCCTCAGCTCCTCGCCTGCACTCTGATTTACCATCGGAAAGGCTGTCCCTAAATCATTGCCGGGTTCCGGTCTGGGATTCTGCGAGATTCTCTCTGCACCCCAGCCCGCCATTTATTTACACCACTGGAGTGTGAATTCCATGAATAAATTGTATTATCTCGGGGGCTTCAGGATGACAAAAACATGAAAGCCACTCCGATCCTGAAATGCCTGCCTCTCCTCATTAATACCGGCTGGGGCCAGGGGAGCAGGCCCTCCTGGGAGGTTCATTTAGATTTTAATTAAACTGGCTTTCCCAAACAATTTGCAATAAATTAGCGACAACCAGGCTTGCTGCGTCCAGGCACGAGGCACCCCAGGCTCTGAGGATGTTTCCTGGCTCTCACCTAGGGTCGCCTGCATGCAAAGCTGTCCACACTAGGATTGGGCTCGGGTGGCCTCCTGGCCAGCCCTGGCCCTGGGCGCAGGCCTGCTGTACTCTACTGGGGGTGGGGGTGCCGGCAGCCACATCTGAGCAGAGGCCAGCAGACCGCCCCGCGGACCCCAGCATCTCACACCTGGCCTGACACCCGGCCCCCGCCCAACCACCTGTCCCACCTCTCACGCTGCAGGTGGATCCAGGATGGCCAGAAAGGTGTGGACCCCACCCTCCATGCATGCCAGCAGTGGTGTTCCCGAACCCCCATCCAAGGGGTCGCCCCCACTGCATCCTCAGAGTTGTGGTCGGGCCTGGTGTCCTTGGCCCTGCCTGGATTTGTCTGTGCCACGTTCTGGAAGGCCACGTGGGCCTGGGCTATGAGCCCACCTCTTCGAGGTTTGTGGGAAGGAGGGGCTCTGGTGGGGTTCAGGGCAAACTGCTGTGGCCGTCCATGGTCATGGTCACTGCAGCACTTTGCAGCTTTTTTCCAGATAGCTCTGGATGAGTGGACACCTCACCCTGAGAGGGATGCTCAGGCCAGAGGTCAGATGCCTGTGGGGGTCTCCCCTGGGGTTGGCCCGCTGGGATTCGGGGCACGGGGGCCCCGGGATGCAGAGACCCTGCAGACCCAGCCTCAAGCTGGGAGGAGGGGTGAGGGTTGGAGGTGCCTTCCCTCTGTGTGTCCCGGCAGCCGAGTACCAGCCGTGGGGCCTGCGTGAGTTACTTCAGACCCCGTCCACCCCTCCTCTAAAGGGGGATGGAGCACAGCCGCCCCGTGGCAGGAGCACTCAGCACATGGCAGCCAGGGCAAAGCTGCGGCTTCCGGAAACATCTGTGACGCCTTCAGCCTGTGTCTAACAGAGTCTTGGGTCCCAGGGGTGGCAGGGTCTGCGGCTGCGTCCGCGGGAGTGAGTCGGGGATGGCAGCCCAGGACCCCCGCCTGAATAAGGCCACGGCAGGCTTCCCACAGGAGGCTCATCACATGGCTTGGGAAGAACACAGCCTGATCCGGGGGACCGCACGGCATCGGGCGCCGTCCGCTCTGCTCTCCACGCGGGGTCACCGTCGGGGCCGGCGCGGCTTGGCTCGCGAGCTGTCCGGCCTGCTGGGCCCACGGAAGCCTCTGGCTGGCATCCCTCACAGGAAGGCCGGCTGCCTTGTGCACTCCACCCTCAGAGGAACCCCTCCAGGGCTCCTGTGCGGATGACGTGGGGAGCGCCGTTCTTAACAAGCACTCTTTGTACCCAGCAGGCTCTTCTTGCGCGTTTTGCGGCGGTTACAGGCGCTGAGGGAAAGGGGTGCGGGCCTGTCAGCGGGCACACGCCTGTCTGTGCTGGGGGGTGGGTTCCGGCATCCGTCCGCCCATAGAGTGACTCCCTGGAACCATCCAGAAGGTTTAAGAGCAACCGGAGATGACCCCAATGTACAGCAGCTGGAGAGCACTGGGGGGCTCTGAGAACTGCAGGCCTGTCGGGGAGGCAGGCAGCTGGGCCAGCCGAGCCCCCAGAGCAGGACCGCCTGTCGCCTGCGGACAGACATGCCTGAGGAGGGCCACCATCCCAGGCACGTGGCCAGGGCAGGCACACCGGGTCCCATTCTTGGACAGGAGACGGCAGCTTGAAATCCTTAATAATTTTATCCCCTGGTTTGAGTTTTACTAGCGAAGTTCAACGGGACAAGGGAGCAGGTACCTGGGGCTTGGACCCTGGTCTCACGCAGGGTCCCATCACTCCCTGTCCCTGGGCCGGCTCCCCTCAGTGGTGGCCCCAGCCCTGCCCACACCTGGCAGCTGAGCCTGTTGGGAATGGGAGTTCCGTGCCCCACTGTCACTCCCGTTCTGTGTTGAGCCCCAGGCTACTGTGGGAGGGGAGATGGTCACAGTCTAACAGGGAAGGTGAGCAAAGTTTCTTGCAGACACTGATCGGAGGAGCAGGGCTGGGGTCCTCGGATGGAGTGGAAGAACCTGAGCAGGGCAGGGCTCAGGATGGCCTCCGGGAGCAAGTGACATCAAGAATGAGGCCCACAGGCAGAGAACTTTCTAGGCAGCAGAAGTAGCCATGCAAAGTCCCTGGGGTGTTGAGGGGTTCCTGACCAGACGGTGGGTTCACTGCTGGGTGTGTGGAGGCCGGGGCAAGTGGGACACTGTGCTCCCCAATAAGGACCAGGTGGTCTGGAGTGCACCTTGGGCCACGGGGTATGCTGAGAATGCAGCCTAGAAGGGGGACTTTGGGATGCCACCTGGGCCTTGGGGGAATTCTGTGGGTGCAACCCAGGCCATGGGGGCTCTGGGGTGCAGCTCGGGCCCTGGGGTCCTCTAGGGGTAAAGCCTGGGCCATGGGAGAACTCTAGGGGTGCAGTCGAGCCATGGGGAGCCCTGGGGGTACAACCTGGGCCAGAGCCAGAAGATCTGAGTAAGGTCCACCTCTGCCCTGATGCTCTGATCCCCTGACCAAGATGACCTTCACCAGACCCTTCCTGCTCCTAGCCTCCATAACGTGGACACCAGAAGCTTCCGGCCCTGCAGCTGGGTGGTCTGTCTGGGTGAGCAGGCAGGAGCTGCTGTGGGGAGACTTGGGGCCAGGGGGAGTGGGGCCAGGGGGTATGGCTCCAGAGGCAGGTTAGGGTCTCAGGTGGAGCCCCCCCAACCTCACAGCCACCTTGGTTGACCTATAGGACCTGTGACAGCCCACAGCAGGCCTCGCCTGGCTTTCCAGCCCTTGCTGAATGCTGCAGACCCCACTGTGTCCACGTCTTGCCACGGAGTTAATTGAGCTCACATCCCGTGTCCCTCCTGCCTGATGGGACCTCGGGGCCAACACAGCCTCCAGCGTAATTCTCCCCCAGCACTGGCCCCAGCAGGGTGAGCAGGGTGAGGAAGGAGGGCTCTTAGGCCTGTAGGGCCGAGGCTGGGCCAGGCGGCTCTAGCTCTGGGAGGCATTGTTCTGCGGTGGGAAGAGCCCGGGGCTGCCCCGCCCACCCAGCCAGCCTCGCCCCTCCTGGCTGGGTCCCCACCTTGGAGGTGGGCAGCCTATGGGAGGGCCAGCACACAGGGCCCAACTCTGCGGAGCCTGGGGCGCCCTCCACGCCCCGTGCTGGCATCCTGAGCAGCCACGGAGGTGCCTGAGCCTGAAGACTTGAGGTTCCGGGGGAGGCCCGTCCAGTCTCGACCGCACTGTCAGGACTGGCCTTCAGCTGGCGCTCTGCTGGGCATCAACAGCAACGTCCGGGCTGGAAGTCTGCTTTTGGGCCCAGTTGTGACCTCAGCCATGCTCCTGTCCCCTGAGCAACTTCTGCCCCAGGTACCAATGGGGCACGGCTCCAGCCGCCAGCAGTGGTGGCTTCGGGGCCATGACAACCCCCAAGAAGCTGTCCATATACAGATGAGGGGTGGGAGACCAAGGCTGGGGCACGGCTCTTGATCCCAGCCCCCAGCTGCCCTAAGCCTGAGCACACGGTGTGACCTCAGCCTCTGGGCCGCTGGGCTGATAGCACTTCCAGGGCCAAGTACCCTTCCCAAACTCAGACTCCTCCTTCCCAGGTGTGTGTGGAGAGTCTTCAGAGACCCCCTTTCACAATAACCCCTCCGTGGCCTCCCTGGGAGATCTTCCCACACCCTTCCTCCCACCCTCTGCTCAGCCCCTCTGGGGCTTCTTGGTTGGCCTTCTGGGCCCCTCCCATCCCCTCCAGCTCTGGGGTGTGCCTTCAGGCCCCGAGGTCCTGTGAGCAGCCCACCTCACACCCCTTGCTCCTGCAGGGGAGGGGACCTGGGACTGAGCTGCCTGTGCTCCTGACAGCAAGGGGGAAGGATAGTCCCTCAGGTCACAGGTGAGCTGGGTCACAGGTGGCTCAGGTCACAGATGGGCCTGGGTTGCAGGTAGCTTCATTCCCATGTGTCAGATGCTCCACAGCCAGGCAGGGGCAGAGGCCGGTCCTAGGACCTGCCAGTGCTTCCCCCTGCCAATGCCTGGCCAGGTGAGGAAGGGTCATCCCTGGAAATAAAACAAGCAGATGACCCTGGAGGTTCTTGGAAATACTGGCCTCTGAAATCTTCTGGCAAATTCTGCATCCCAGGTTCCCTCCACTGACTCCAGGAAACGGCGCATAGGCTAAAATGATTAATTAAAGTCACCAACCCACAAGACAAAGCTAATTTAAAAGCTTGCTTATTCCTAGTGGGAAAAATGGGATTAACGTCTGAAGTATTTGCAAATTAGCTGGAAACAACCTGCCAACTAAGTCCTCAGAATCATCAGCTTAGGAAGTATGTTAGGGCCTTAGGGTCTGAGATTTTCAAGCCCAAAGTGGCTCAGTGTCGTCCAGCTGGGGTGGGCCACCCCTCCCACTGGCCAAGGACACAGGGGTCACTGATGTGGTCCAAGCAGGTCAGCCTCGGGGGGTCTGGAGAGGGTGGAGAGGGGTACGTAGGTCTGGAGAATCACATGGAAGCTTCCAGCATATCACACTATTTAAAGTCTCCCTTTTTCTGTCTCTCCTCCCAAAGGTGTATTCCTATTAAATGTGCATCGGAGACAACTCTGCTGGGCTGTCGTCTGTCTTTCTTAGCAAAGCCCAGTGAGTTGTTATTCCTTCTAAATACGATTTTTCTTTCCCCCAATGCCAAGGAAACGTCTACTAGGGCTGGGCACCCTCCCGGGCCCAGACAGGCTGTGCTTGATGGGGGCAAAAGTGGTGTGTGAGTCCCCTCAGTCACAGGTTCGTGGGGGGAGACCCTGCCCTGGGGAGACCAACACTTTGTTTCCTTGTTTAAATCAGTAACTTAAAGATCTAAATGAAACATCTCTTCTATGAAACAAAAGCCAGAACAGGCTTAAATAAGAAGCCATCAGACAACACGAGATGAAGAATGGGCTCAAAAAACAGGTGGGAGAACAGAACCCCAAGAGGCGGGCCGGCCGGAGCCAGAGGGAGGGCAGCAGCATGCTCGGAGAGAGCGAGGGAAACAAAGCAGAAAGGGACAGAGTTAAAGGGATTAAAGAAAAAGGACAGGAAAGAAGAGAAATCAGGGAAATAACACACACATAATTGGTGGCTCACAGAAGACCACAGCATGGACATAAAAGGAACAATTTGAGGGGCACCTGGCTGGCTCAGTGGGTTAAGCGTCTGCCTTCAGCTCAGGTCATGATCCCGGGGTCCTGGGATCGAGTCCCACACCAGGCTCCTTGTTCAGCAGGGAGTCTGCTTCTCCCTCTCCCTCTGCCTGCTGGAGGCTCCCCCTGCTTGTGCTTTCCCTCTCGCTCTCTGACAAATAAATAAAATCTAAAAAAAAAAAAAAAAAAGGAACAATTCGAACAATTCCCAAGAACTTGCAAAGGGCACGCATCCCTCGAGGGAGGCTGGCGCAGGTGATCAGCCTGGGGCCTGTGGGGTGGGGGTGGGACAGCACCGCAAGCAAGCCACTCGGGCGCAGAGCTAGGCACAGAAGGCGGAGGACCCTCGGCTGGCTGGGGTCCGCTGTCGCCACTCCAGCACTGGGAGAGAGCCACGCCAGGCCCACGCAATCCTCCAGAAAGAAGGATGAGCCAAGAATTCTATCCCAGAATAAGATCTTATAACTACGACTCAAATCTAACCATAAACAAGCATTTCTAAAACTATCCGTGACTTGAGGGACTCTAGGCTACCTAAGTTCTCCGCAAAGAAATGGACAGACATGGGGTCGTAGTCAGGAGGCGAAGGAGCAGAAGGGCTGAGAGCAGGGGCTGGGGCAAGCCGCTGCGGTAGCTCAGCCGATGGGCAGCCGCAAGTGGGGCTCAGACACGGCGCCGCCCACCCTGGACGGGCTCTGCTCTGTCCGACTCCACCAAGCCTGGTCGCCTTCCCTTTGACCCTGCTCTGCCCTTACTCCTTCTTTGGCCAATGGGTTGAGGCAAAAGTGGTGTGCGAGTCCAGACTGGGCACTGGGGCGCGGGAACCCTGGGAACTGAACCCGGAATTGGTACCGCTGACCCCTCAGGGCTCCTTCGTGCTCAGGCAAGGCTGGACCGTGCTCCCTGGCCACTGTCCGCCTCACCGTCTCCCCGGGGAGTGGCTTCTTAGGAAACAATCTGCCGCGCATCCTTGGCTCGGGGTCTGCTCTGAAGACCTTGCTCCCAAGTGATGTCTAGGATCCACAGGAACTAGGCTCAGTGTGGCTCTGAATTTCTCTATAAAGGCACCCTTTCGAGCACAAGGCCCACGACGGAATGGGGACCCACCTCCCTGGGTCCTGGGACTCAGGCTTGACCGGAGGCTCCCACTAACTCAAAGACAGCAGTCTTGCTGGTGAGGACATCACTCTGGCAGGGCCCCCGGAGACCCCTGTGCGGCTGGGGGGCATGAGCACGGCCATGGCGCCTGCCCTGGGAACACGGAGCACAGAGACCCAGCCCACCCCTGCGGTGACCTCCGCCCTAGCTGCTTCTGCCCATCACCGTTTCAACCCCGCCTCCGTCTCCCCGGCAACAGAGGCTCCCACCCCCATGGAAGCCCAGCTGGGGGGCCACGGGGTAGGCACACGCCCCGCACTGCTTTCCACCCCAGCTGTCAGAGGACCAGGCTCCTTATCTAAAGAATGTGGGGGGAGATAATTAGCCCTAACGACCACAAAGACACAGAGCATGTGGCTGTAGGAGAAGGGGCTCTGATGGACAATCAGCCTCGATGTCACTCAGGCATGGACAGAGAGCAAGCTGTTGCAGATCTCCAAGGACTCAGAAACACCACTGGCTCATTCTCTCGAGAGAGGAGTGAAGTGAAGTAGATTTACTAAAAATAGTCTGTTCAGACTCTCGGTTGAACGCCTAGCATCTTCCACCACCAGCGTGCCAATAGTAATAATAATAGGAAAATGAGGACCCGTCACCCTTAGGGCCCTCTATCACTGGGCATTCATGGGAACCAGATGAGAGGGTGGGCATTGTGTCCCTATTTATTGATGAAAGAGAGGGCTGGGGGACAAGTGGCTTGCCCAGGGTCCAGAGTTCTGAAGCGGTAGAACCACGATTCACACCCACGGCTGTGGCCACAGCCCACACACACGCCCCCTGCCTGCCCTGGGAAGACTCTGGGTGTCAGAGTGGGAGACAGGGTCATGCTTCTTGTGTCTGTGGTTCTGCACAGGGTGATGGGGACCCAGGAAAAGCAGTCACGAAGCAGTTGGGGGGCACTGTTGTGGAACAAGAAATGAAGGCCTGGGACCCAGGCTGGGCCACAGAAGGGAAGAGCGGAAGATGAGGGACCACAGAGGATGCTGGAGAGGGAAGCTGAGGGCCCACGCCCAGGAAGAGCTGACGGATGGGGTGTCAGGAAGTGGAGAGGACCTCAGAAAGTCACAGGCTGCACCAGAGCTTGCAGAGGCCCAGGGCAGGGAGGACCCAGGGGCGGCCCTGGTTCTGGGGATGAGGAGGTCAGGGATGACCTCTGGGGAGCACTGCAGTGAGAGAGGCAGGCCCGAGTGGGAGGAAGGCACAAGAGGGTGGGCAGACTGACTACTGGGTATTTACCCCAAAGATACAAAAGTAGGGATCCGAAAGGGTATGTGCACCCCGATATTTATAGCAGCAATGTCCACAACAGCCAAACTGTGGAAGAGCCAAGATGTCCATCAACAGATGAATGGATAAAGAAGATGTGGTATATATATACAATGGAATATTATGCAGCCATCAAAAGGAATGAGATCTTGCCATTTGCAATGACGTGGATGGAACTGGAGGGTATTATGCTGAGCGAAATAAGTCAAACAGAGAAAGACATGTATCATATGACCTCACTGATATGAGGAATTCTTAATCGCAGGAAACAAACTGAGGGTTGCTGGAGTGGGGGGTGGGGTGGGAGGGATGGGGTGACTGAGTGATAGACACTGGGAAGGGTATGTGATCTGGTAAGCGCTGTGAACTGTGCAAGACTGTTGAATCTCAGATCTGTACCTCTGAAACAAATAATGCAATATATGTTAAGAAAAAAAAAAAGAAGAAGAAGATAGCAGGAGGGGAAGAATGAAGGGGGGAAATCGGAGGGGTAGACGAACCATGAGAGATGATGGACTCTGAAAAACAAACTGAGGGTTCTAGAGGGGAGGCGGCTGGGAGGATGGGTTAGCCTGGTGATGGGTATTGAGGAGGGCACGTTCTGCATGGAGCACTGGGTGTTATGCACAAACAATGAATCATGGAACACTACATCTGAAACTAATGATGGAATGTATGGGGATTAACATAACAATAAAAAAATTAAAAAAAAAAAAGAGGGTGGGCAGACTGGCCACCATGAGTAGAAGATATGGGGCCACAAGGGGCTTTTCCCTTCACGTGTGAAGGGCTCAGGGAGCTTATGAATCGTGGGTGAAAAGCGGAGGAGGAAATTAAAGGTGGCCAGCCAGCGGCTGCTGGTGCAGGGACTTGGCACTGCGTGGGCGGGGACCCAGGACACCCACCCAACCGCAACAGGGCAAGGACTCAGGCCATGTTTAAAAACTGAGTCCCGTCACAGGTTATGCACGGGGGTGGGGGGGTCTGCATACGCCCCGGTGTGTGGTTTAAAGTGAATGCATGCCTGCAGGCGTTTACACGGGCAGATGCCACCAAAACAACGCAGGAGTGATGCTAGAGATGTCGAGAATACTTGAGACAAAGACCAACGTGTCTTAATAAGGAGATTATACTCAAGAAGCTGTAACGACCTCGAGCGTTGATGAGTGCAACGTCTAACATCAAAATATATAACGGGAAAGGGACTGAGTTGTGTTGGAACCTCCAGCATAGCAGCCTTCGTGTGCGCCAGGTCAAGCCCCCAAATAAATAAGAATATGGAGCTTATGGATCATGTAGTTAGTGGAGAAGAATCTATATGTATTCTCTATGTTATATTTACCCCAGAATCATAAAACACAACTTACTTGTCCGTAAGTCAATGGAACATCAAAGACACATGAATAATCACTGCATCCCATTCACTAGGGAAATGTAAAATTTTAAGAAATGAGATATTGTTCAACTGCCCAATTAGCGAGATTAAGCATATTTTAAATAACAATCGTGGTGAGAAAGGGAAGAAAAATAGCCCCATCTTTGGAGGGCGGTGTAGGCCGCGATACTGATTACAGACATTGGTGTCCCCGTGTGGCCACGTGACGTGGTCTAATCAGGGAGAGGTGAGCAGAAGGGACAGGCGTCACCTCCCCGTAGAAGCTCCAAGGGCCAGCATGCTTCCACAGTGTTGGCCTCTCTGCCACCATGACCAACGGTGACCCAGGGAGAGGCCCCTTCACTCCCTGGCTCCCACAGCAAATGGAGCATGGAGCTCGACTGAGCCAACAGAGTGGACATGAAGAACCCTGAGAAGTGAGCCTTCTGGCCACGGCTGCTGAGATTTGGGGGCCATTTGCTACCATGGCAGAGCCCAGCCCTTCATGATTGATCGAGGGTACAATTTGGTAATAATTCTTACTAAAGTGTTAAATGCTCATGAAGCGTGGTTCAGCAAATCCACTTCTTAGCAATTACCTTTAAAAATACCCAATGCAATTCTCTTTCTGGGCCATCGACTAACATTTCAGGCTGAGAGCAAATGGAAGAGCTGGATGGAACACAAAAGCAATCTGTTTAAAGGTATCAGGGCACTATGGAAACAACGAGAGAGGCTGGAGTCCCAGAGAGGGAATCGGGCCCGAGAGGTGCGATGAGGGTCGGAGCGTGTTTTGCCCAGGCCTTTGCTGTCCTGCCCTGGTTAAAGGCTGGGGGTGGAGGCTCAGTCCAGGCAGAGCAAAAGCGTGGGGGTGGGGATCAGGCAGATTCAGAGTCATGAGCCTCAACACACAGCCGGCAAGACATTTGTCGAGTTCTGAAGCTGCCTGGTGTGGAAAGCTAAAATCTGACTTTGAAACCTCCGAAAAACAGAGCAGAATGTCCTGAAGACTACCCACACTTAAAGGATCGAGACCCGCTGGGCCGGGCCCCTGTGAGCCCACCAGGCCCACATTTGAACTTTCTGAAGGCGCTGCACTCCTGAGACAGGTGAGCCTGCGAATGGTCAAACCACGGCCCAGCCCTGACTCTGCTCAGGTCCCTGCATCGGGCGGTCACTCCCCGCTCTCTGCAGAGAAGGGGGGACATTTTCCAGTGGCCGTCACCCTGTGTACCTTCTACAGATTTCCTTTACCCAAGATGTCCAGCAGCCAATCCACTAACTAACCAACCAAAAAGGTACCAAGCATGCCAACAAACACATGACTGAAACCCAAGAAGGAAAAACAGGAGGAGAAGCAGAGGTGGCAGGGACGTTGGAATCTTCAGGTGAGGACTTTAAAACACTTGTGGTATGTATGTTCAAGAAAATAGAGGAAAAAGAGAGAATTGTATCAAAGAAGTAGAATATAGAAAAAGACTAAATGGAAATTCTAAAACTGGAAAATATAATGTCTGGAATTAGGAAGCCAGTGGATGGATTTAATGGCATTTCAGACACAGCAGGACTCTGGGTTAAAGAACTGAGTGAAAAGTGAATTTACAGCTGTCCAAAGTGAAGCAGACAGCCAGGGGAAACAGGAAAAACACAGGCACTCACTGAAACACCTGTCCTGTGGGCAGGTGTGGCCCCAGAAGGAGGAACAGTGATGGAGAACTTTCTGAAACTGATGGCAGGCATGCACCTGCAGATGTCGGAAACTCTGCAAGCCCCGAGCAGGATAAATGCCAAGGAAGCCACACCTGGACACGTCACAGAGAAATCCCGGAAAAACAAGAGGAAAAGGGCAAACTTTAAAGGTGACCAAGGGAAAATAATGAATTATCTTTACAAAAAAAAAAAAAAAAAAGCACAAATGAGATTGAGGGCTGAGTTCCTGCCAGAATGAAAGAAGCTGGAAGGCGGTAGAATGACAGTTTTACAGTGCTGAAATAAAAAAAGAACTGCCAGTCTAGAATTCTACAATCAGTAAAAAGACACTTCAGAAATGAAGATGTTTCAGGCAGGGAAATACGGAGACAATTCATCACCGCCAGTCTTGAACTAAAGAAATTTTAAAATGAGTTCTTCAGATGGGGAGAAAATAATCTCAGCAGAAACATGGAAATGTCAGATGGAACGAAAGCTGTGGGTGGGAAAGGTAAGTACTTGGGTAAATATAAATAAGCATCTGTGGTGTGTAGCAACAACACTCATGGATTCAGGCACATAAAGTGTACTTTAAATTTAAATGCAAAGAAACAATGAAGCAAAAAGCTGCAGACATAAGTGGGTAAGAGAGGGCCCACCCCCTAGCAGAGAACTGTTACCTATTAGTCAAGAATGATCCTGAAATTTCTCAGGTTAGCACCCCAAATAGTAACAGAATGTATGACTAGCAAGGTAAGAGAAGGAAAGTGGGACCATACAAAGGTGTCAAGAGTCTGAGAGAGAGCAAGAAATAAGAGGGAAACGGGCCTTAAACCACGTGGGCATCTAGAAAACCAGAAGACAGACAACAAACCAACAATCTAGAAATTCTGTTACACAGAATGGGTAAAATATCTCAGGTGAAAGACCAATAGTGTCAGACTGGTTACCAAACAATCAAACCCAATTATTAGCCACTTAAAAGAAAGACACTCCTTGAATCTAAGAGCATAAAACAGGTTGAAAGAAAAAAAGAGAGAGAGAGAAAGAAGGTAGAAAGTGCGACCAGTAAGCAAGAGAAAGCTAGAGGGTCCCTAGCACGGTTGGGGTGGGTGTCAAGACAAGATGCCATGCTGGAGATGAGTACAGATGTCTGCTGAAGGGATCAACATTTGAGGAAGTTATTACAACCCTAGATAAGCATCAATAACATAAAATGTGGGAAACAAAAAGTGACCAAACTAAAGGAGAAATCCATAATACTCACAGAGGGAGTATTTACCCACCTCTCTTGATGGTGGATAAGCAGACAAAAGCAAAAAAAAAAAAAAGAAAAAAAATCAGGAAAGATATGGAAGTTCTGAACAATACAGTTGACGGTCTACTTAACTGACAGGTGGCGCAGGTCTACTTAACTGACCACTGCCCTGGACAGCAGCCACATGCACGTTCTTTTTATTAGCACACGGCACTTGCTGGCATGACCAAGAAGGTTGGAAATCACTGAGGAGTGTGTCCTCTGGCCACTGTGGAATTAAGCTGGAAATAAAAACATAACTACAACTGGAAAATCCCCAGCTGCTTGGAAATTAAGCCATAGACCTCTAAACCATAGGTCAGAGAGAAGAAATCACAAAGGAAGAGAAAATGCAGCACGAGCTGCTTGCCAATGGAGACACAGCATATCAAAATAGAATTCAGTTAAAGCAGTGTTCAGAGGGAAATTTATAGCCCAATATGTGTATATTTAAAAAGAAGAAGGGCTGAAAACCAATTTTCTTTTTTTAAGAAACTTTTTAAAAAAGATTTTATTTACTTATTTGAAAGAGAGAGAGAGAACAAGCAAGGAGGAGGGACAGAGGGAGAGGAGAAGCAGACTCACCGCTGAGCAGGGAGCCCGATGCGGGGCTCGATCCCAGGACCCTGGGATCATGACCTGAGCTGAAGGCAGACACTTAACCGACTGAGCCACCCAGGTGCCCCTGAAAAACAATTTTCTAAGCTTCCATCTTAAGAAACTGAAAAAAGCTAAGCCCAGTGAAAGCAGAAGGAATGAAATGATAAAGACATGATGAGAAACGAGTGAAATAGAAAACATACATCAGAGAAAACCCACCATGCCAAATTTGATTCTTTAAAAAGATGAATAAAATGGATATATCTCTAGCAAAAATGATCAAAGGAGGAAAAAAAGAGAGGAAGCATAAATGATAGCAGGAATAAAGTGCATTAACAAAATTAGGAGGGAATATTATGAATAACTTTGTTAACAAATTTGACGATTTAGATTCAATGTGCAGATTTCCCCTCCAAAACACAACTTATCAGAATTGACAGATAGTATTTGATTTGATCAGAATAGTCTGATATTTATTAACTAAATTGTATCCATTATTAAAATGTTTCTCACCAAGAAAACCCAAATCTCAAATGGTTACATGATGAATTTCCTGAAATATTTAAGGGAGAAATAACACTGACTTTACACCAACTATCCTAAAGGGTAGAAAAGGAAAACATATCCTAAGTCATTTTACGAGGCCAGTATGACCTTGCTATCAAAACTCCACATGAGAAGAAAGGAAAATAATAGACCGATTTCCTTCATGAACATGGGAAAATATTGACAAATTTAATCCAGTGATACGTAAGGATAATAATGTATTGGTACCATATGGGGTTCATTCTAGGGATGCAAAATCAATTAATACAATTTAAAAGCTAATGTATAAAAAAGAGACTTTGGTTCATCTCAGTTAATACAGGATTTAATAAAATCCAATGATACACATTGATGGAAAAGGTCTCAGTGATTTGAAAGAGATGTGACTGGTCTTCCTTAAACGGTAAGGAGAACACATCGGACACAGAGTAAGCATCAGAAGCAGGAACTGGATGGATGCCTACTGTCGATATTTCTACCCAACATGATATTGTCGTTTATAGGAAATGCATTCAGGCAAGAAAAATAAATGACAATATAAGAAAGAAAGAAATCAAAGTGTCATTATTTGCAAATACCATGACTACTAGTACACAGAAAAGCCAAATCAATCTAACCATAAACTCCTAGAATTAAGAAAGGAATTTAGCAAAATCACCAATTATATTTTTAGACACCAGCAACCCAGTTTTGGAGAACAAAAATTTAAAACCCATACTATTTACAATAGCATGAAAAATATCCAACATCTAGATAACACCTTTGCTGCTTTTGTAGCCAAAGATGTTTAAGGCCTCCAACTGAAAATTACAAAATATCTTTGAAAGGAATCAACAAAGACCTAAATAAATGGAAAATAATACTGTGCTCATAGATTAGAAGACTGAATATTGAGGTTTTAACATCAATTCTCAAAATAATCAATAGTTGGTACAAATTATGCCAAAATCCAAGGGGTATTTCACCAATGGATGAGGATAAAACAATCTTGGAGAACAAAACTGAGGATTTGCTCTCTCAGATAAAATGACCAAGCTGCCTTACAGTGATTTTTTTTTCTGAGGAGGAGACTAGAACTGGGGTGGAGGGCAAGTGTGTTTTAGGTTCAAACATGTTTGCTATTTATTACTAAGACAATGTAATCATGATTACTTGGGTAGGTAAAAATGTTATTTCAAGTGATCAATGGCAGATTTCCTAAAAGCACATTTCCTAGGCAAATAAATAAATAAAACTTCAATATATTCAAAAAGTTAAAATTATACAAATGACATTAGTTTATGTTGAAGGATAAAAACTTGAAATTATTAACAAAGTTCTAAATAAAACATTCTTACCAACTGGTAATTAAAAATTATCCCCATGTACATTTGAGGGAAAAAAATGGAAAAAAAAAGAAATATTATTTAAATTCTAGACTATCAAAAAAATAATGAAATTGCTAATGACTAATGGGTTTCTACAAAGCTGTCCTCAAAGATAAAGTCACATCTATAAATGCTTTCGTTAGCCAACAAGAAAAAAAAAAGATCAAAACTTTGAAGTCAATGAGTTTTTTTAAAAAGCCATTCCAAAGAAGATTAAAATAGTGAAGATAATAGCAGAAAATATTAAATTAAAAAAGAAAAAAGTAAGACTTGATAAGTAGATTAAGACCTACGAGATAAGTAAATTAAAGAGCTAAGTCTTTGAAGAATCCAGCACAACAGACCAAACTTTGTCTAATCTAGTTATTACAAAGGGGGGGGATGAGAAATATCAATTAAACAAAATTTTAAATCACGTGAGAAATAAAACAAATATGCAGAAAATTTTAAAAATCAGTAAGGAA
This sequence comes from Neomonachus schauinslandi, assembly GCF_002201575.2. Lineage (NCBI taxonomy): Eukaryota > Metazoa > Chordata > Mammalia > Carnivora > Phocidae > Neomonachus > Neomonachus schauinslandi. The sequence goes on along the minus strand of NC_058411.1, from coordinate 1,278,362 downwards.
TTACTTGCACTGTTTTATGCTAATAAATCTGAATGAAACAGATAAATGATCAAAGTTGACATTAAAAGAACTAAACAATATGAGTAAGTCACTATCCCTTAGAAAAAAGTGTTGAGAATAGAAAAGAATTTCCTCCAGACTTGGGCACGCTTATTGAAGAGATACTGTAAACTTTTAAGGCATGATATATTCCAAAATTATGTACTCAGTTTTAGATATTTATAGATTTGGAAAACTTGCTAAGTAATTTTGACAAATTTATAACTCACCATGTGTTCTTCAAAGTATATTAAATAGGCATAATATAAGAAAGAAGATTCCATGATCTCATGAGGGTTAAAAAAAAAGGTCAGGTTCAATAAAGTCAACAAACTCTTTAATGAAGAACCTCTTAAAGTCTTTAACATGCAAAAAATAAATTTTAAGAAAGGCAGGAATACAATCTGTAGCATGTCCCAATCTTATTTGTCAACCAAAGAACCATTTCAATCTGGAGGCATCTCCTGGGAGTGGTGTTCTGTGGAATATCCTTCAGGAAAGTCTACTGTCAAATATAAAAACTCAGGCAAAATAAAAAATGAAATACTAACCAACAAAATTCAGCTGTATGTTCAATCAACAATCTCTGAAGGTTTGATATAGGAAGGGAAGAATGAATTAATATAATACAAATATTTAACAATATACAATACATTAATAGGCTTCTAAATATTATCTGCATAAATGTTGGAATATCATACAGGAAATTTTAAAATGTATTCTTAATGAAAACACTTAGTAAATTGTAAAGGCTTTTAAATGCATAAAAGCATAACATGCCCATGCAACTACTTGATAATTCTATGTATTGAAAATATAATAAACAAGACCAAAAATCAAACAACAAATTTTGAAAATAGTTGCAACAAATGTAATAAACAAAAAGAGTTTAAAAAAATCCTCCACAAAGGGGCACCTGGGTGGCTCAGTCAGTTAAGTGTCCAACTCTTGGTTTTGGCTCAGGTCATGATCTCAGGGTCGTGAGATGGAGCCCCATGTCAGGTTCCATGCTCAGCTTGGCATCTGCTTGTCCCTCTCCCTCTGCTCCTTCTCTCTCTCTCTCCCATAAACAAACAAACAAACAGATAAATAAATAAATTTTTTTTTAAAAGTTCTCCACAAAGGTGCTATCATATCAAACAAAACTGACAAAGGACAATTCATACATGAAGGATTATAAATGACAAAAAATTATTTTAAAAGTGTCCAACCATACCATAACCAAAGAAATACATGACCAGTTTTTTCTGTAAGCTGGAATAACACATGCATTGAAAATCACCAGAAGGAACTTGTCTCAGACTAATCCTCTTACAAATAACAAATACAAACGTAGACAAAGTATAAAAAAACAATTATTTGAGGGTACCAGAGGATAGCCAAAAGCAAACAGAAAGTGCAGAGGATTGGCTTTTGAGAAGAGAGCTGCACTGGTAGAGATTCATGTTTATACAACCTTTCGCTTTAGAGAAATCCCCAACCCTCATGGTTCAGGGCAGCTAAAACTGAAGCTGAAAGCTGTAAGTGTTCCAGTCTGAGGGGTTAGGGAACAGAGTTTGCGAGTGCCAGAGAAGTTAGAAGTAGAGGTGGAATCCTGGAGAGGAGAGCCACAGAGAGAGAAGCCTCCAAATGTGCATGCGACTGTGGTCACATTGGTGGACAGCTGCACTGCATGGGCTCAGAGGAAGCACCAAGAAGGCCCTCACAAAGCTCAAGCTGAAGGGCTGAGATGACCAAGCAGATAGGACAGCTGATATCCAGGGCAGGAGGGGCAGAATTTGGAGTTTTTGTCTAGCAAAACAGATTGCTCCCAAGAGCAAATATCAACATGCTTCAGAAGATAACAAGATCCAGATATTCTACAATATACCATACACAGTGCCCTACATGAAATAGAAATTACTTGAATTGCGAGGAGAATGAACAGTCAATAGAAATCGGCCTGAAGATGACCCAAACGTTGGAAATAGGAGAAATAAATTTTATAATAATAGCTATTATAAATATGGTCAAGGACTTAAAAGGAAATATGAACATAATTATTAAACAGATAAGGAATCTTGGCAAGAAAGTGGAAAATACATAAAAGAATCAAATGAAAATTCTAAAACTGAAAAATACAGTAGCTGAAATGAAAAATTCACTGGAGGGCATAACAGCGGAAGGGAAAAAGTAAGCGAGGACTGTGAGCTTGAAGATAAGTCAGTAAAAACTATCCAATCTGGGGGCGCCTGGGTGGCTCAGTTGGTTAAGCGTCTGCCTTCGGCTCAGGTCATGATCAGAGGGTCCTGGGATCAAGTCCTGCATCGGACTCCCTGCTTGGCGGGAGCCTCTCCCCTCTGCCTCTCCACTTGGCTTGTGCTCTCTCTCTCTCTCAAATCAATGAATAAAGTCTTAAAAAAAAAATCCAATCTGAAGAATGAAGAAGAAAGCAATTTTTAAAAATGAATAGCACCTCAATGTCATGTGGGGTAATATAAAAGTCTAACACAATTGCCCAAATGAATTAAAAATATCAACTTACAGAATCAAAACCTTGGAAAATTTCAAGCAAGAAGAATACAAAGAAAGCCACCATGGGGAAATTAGAGTCAAATTGCTAAAAACCAAAAGTGAAGGGTGATACTTGAAAGCAGCCCGAGAAAAATGACAGATTACATACAGAACAGTGGTGTTAATTATGGTGCTGACTTCTCATCACCAACACTAGAGACCAGATGACAATGGATCAACATCTGTAAGCGTTGAAAGAAAAACAGAAAGCAAAATCCAGAATTCTGTAAGAGAACTTACCCATCAAAAATGAAAGAAAATATATTTTCAGATAATGGAGCTGAGAGAATTTGTCCCTAGCAGATCTGCACTACACCAAGTGCTGAAGGAAACTCTTTTTTTTTTTTTAAAGATTTTTTATTTATTTATTTGACAGAGAGAGACACAGCGAGAGAGGGAACACAAGCAGGGGGAGTGGGAGAGGGAGAAGCAGGCTTCCCGCGGAGCAGGGAGCCCGATGTGGGGCTCGATCCCAGGACCCTGAGATCATGACCTGAGCCGAAGGCAGACGCTTAACGACTGAGCCACCCAGGCGCCCCTGCTGAAGGAAACTCTTATCGCAGACGGAAAAATAACACCAAAGGGGACCTCATGTGTGCAGTGAGGGATTAGAAGAAACAAAAATGGCAGGATTATAGGTAAATACAAAATACTGTCTTCCCATCTCTCAATTTCAGTAAACTTTATTTTTTTAAAAGATTTTATTTTTAAGTAATCTCTATACCCAACATGGGGCTCAAACTTACAACCCTGAGATCAAGAGTTGCATGCTCCACTGACTGAGCCAGCCAGGTGCCCCTCAATCTCTGTAAATTTTCAAGCAAAAATTGCACTGTCAGGTTAACAACATATGCAGATACAAGGTATTTGACGATAATCATAATCACACAAATAGCAGGGGGGTGGGAATGACACAAATGTACCATAGTAACTCGAAGTCGACTGGCAAATTGAGGATGTATACTAAAATCCCTAGAGCAAACATTCAATATAATACAAAGAGATCTAGTTAAAAAGCAAAAATAAAAACCATACACAATGAAGTAAATTAAATGGACATAAAAGAAAATTCAATTAACTCCAAAGAAGGAGGAACACAGAACATAAAAGAAATAAGACAAATAGAAAATGAACAAAATGGCAAACTAAGTCCAACTACATGAACAATGACATCTGGGGTAAATGGATGAAACATTCTGACTAAAAGGCAGAGATTGTCAGACAGGATAAAATGAAGACCCAAATACATGCTGAGTGCAAGAAACCTGACGTGGATTGTGTAAGACTGATGAATCACAGGCTTATACCTCTGAAACAAATAATACATTATATGTTTAAAAAAAAGAAGAAGATAGTAGGAAGGGAAAAGTGAAGGGGGGGGAAATCAGAGAGGGAGACAAACCAGGAGAGACTATGGACTCTGAGAAACAAACTGAGGGTTCTAGAGGGGAAGGCGGTGGGGGGATGGGTTAGCCCGGTGATGGGTATTAAAGAGGGCACGTACTGAATGGAGCACTGGGTGTTATACACAAACAATGAATCATGGAACACTACATCAAAAACTAATGATGTAATGTATGGTGATTAACATAACATTAAAAAAAAAAAAAGAATATGGGATGAAGTGGAATTCAAGACCAGACTACTAGGAGAATAAAGAAGGACACTTTATGATGATAAAGGGTCAGCTCATCAAGAAGATATCACAGCCAAAATGTGTATGCACCCAACAAGAGCTTTGAGATACATGGGGTGAATACCAACAAAACTAACATGAGAAATGGACACCCCCACAACAGGTTTTAACCCTTCCTTCTAAGAAACTGGCAGAAGTAGTCAAGAAAATCGGGAAGCATGTGGAGGACCCACACAATGCTTCCAACCTCCTTGATCTATCTGAAATTTTGCGAACACTCCCGCCAACAATTTCAGAAGATACAATGTCTTCAAGTGTGTCTAGGACGTTCATTAGGACAAACCACGTGAAGGGACATATAATAAGATAGCTCTCAACAAATTTTCAAAAGATTGCAAGCATATGATCTGGTTTCTGATTGTAAGGATACAATTTAATAAAATTAAATTAGAAGTAAGTAATAATAGTATTACATCTAGAAAGGCCCCCAAATACATGGAAATTAAGTAACATACTTTAAAAGTAATCCATTGGTCGAAAAGAAATCACAAGAGGAATTGGAAAGTATCTCAATCAGAATAATAACAAAAACACGAATGGGTTTTGTGGGATCCAGACAAAGCAATGCATAGGGGGGCATTGAAAGTTCTAAATCCTTAAATTGGAAAAGAGGATGAGGTTAAAATCAATGAAGTCAGTCTGGAGTTGGCAGACTGTGTCCTGTGGGCCAACCACACATTTTAAAAATAAAGCTTTGTTGGAACACAGCCATGCTCATACATTTATGTATTATCCATGCTGCTTTCACACTACGGAGGCAGAGCTGAGCTGTTGCAACAGACGATATGGTCCACAAAGCCTAAAATATTTACTATTTGGCCATGTCATAGAAAAAGAAATAAATATTTTGTGTTTGTCGTGGCTCCTGGCCTACAACTCCTAAAGCCCCTGTGATCCTCAGAGGGATAAGTGTGTCTTCTGTATGCTAATGAGGTGACTGGAAGCTGGGGGCCCCAGGAAGCTTCAGGATGGGGGCTGGTCGACAGAAAGACCAAAACACCAGGAGAGGTTTGGGATTTCAAGCCCCACCCCTAACCTGCAGGGAGGAGAGACGGGCAGGAGCTTACGTTCAACCACCAGTGGCCAATGATTTCATCAATTGTGCCTACTTAATGGATCCTCCATAAAAAATCCCTAAACAAGGAGGTCAGAGACCTTAACACATCCATATGCTAGGAGGATGGCACACCCTAAATCCACGGGTCCAGAAACCCCTGCACCCTATGGACCTCTTCACCTGGCTGCTCATTTTTCTTCTTTTATAATAAATAGGTAGATGTGAGTGAAGCACCTTCTTAGATTCTGTGAGCTGTTCTAGTGACTTACTGAGCCTGAGGCGGGGTTCCTGGGAACCCCTGCCTCGCAGACCGGGGGTCAAAACTACAGGAGACTGCTGGGCTGTCTAGTGGGACCGAGTCCCTAAGCTGTGGGATCTGGGCCTGGCACCAGAGACAGTGTCAGAATTCAGTCGAATTGTGGGACACTGCATATTTGGTGTTAGGAGGAAGAAACCTCCTCCTCTACAGAAAAAAAATTGCCAATAAATTCCCACCCTCGGAAGCTGGCAAAATCAGAGCAACTTAAGCCCAGAGAAGGAAGGAAATAATAAAGTACAAGCATAAGTAAATGAAATTAAAAAAAGAGAAATGATAAACAAAGCCAGAAATTGGCTCTTTGAAAAGGTTAATAAAATAAACTCCTCCCTACTCCAGGAATCAAAGAAAAAAAGAGAAAAGCAGATGATTAAGATCAGGAATTAAGAAGGGAACATCACCAAGGATACAGCAGATAACGAGATGTCACGAACAACTTAATGCAACAATGTAGTGAAACAGACATATTTTTGGAAAACGTATCAAAACTGACGTAAGATAAGATAAAATCTGAATAGCTCTATATGTATTTTAATTCTCGAATTCATCCTCAAAAACCTTCCCACAAAGAAAACTCTGGGCTCATATGTTTTCTCAGGTAAATTCTATGAAACGTTTTTTAAAAATTAACACCAATTTTGCATAAGCTCTTTCAGAAATTAGAAGAGGAGGGAACACTTCCAAATTCATTTAATGAGGCCAGCATTATCCTGATACCAAAATCTGACAAAAGCGTTACAAAAGAAAAGACCAATATTCTTTATGAACATAGATGCATGTCTTTAATTAAGTAATAGCAAAATGAATATAAGCAATTATATATCAACAAATTATATTAATTATATATTAGCAAATGAATAGTAAAATATTAAAAAAAAGAGATTACATTGTGATCAAGTGGGATTTATTTCAGGAATGAAAGGTTGGTTTATATTTAAAAACCCATCCAATGTAATTCACGTCGCTCACTCCAAAGAAGGAACAACTCTATGATCATCTCAATAAGAATGGATAAAGCATTTGACAAAATTCAACACCTATTCAGGATAAAATGAAAAACTCTGGACAGACTGCAAATAGGAAAAATTTCTTCAGGCTGATAAGGAACACTTACTAAAAACCTAGAGATAACAAACGTCATTCTTAATAGTGAAATATTGGACACTTTCCCCCTGAAGCTGGAAACACTATTATTCATTATTGTACTAGAGGTCCTAGCAGGGCAATAAAACCAGGAAAATAAATAAAAGGCATACAGTTTGGAAATAAAGAAGTACAATGTTATTTAATCACAGGTAATTCTTTATGTAGAAAATTGTAAAAAATCTGAGAAACAATAACTAGGACTATTGGTGAATTTTGTAAGATACAGAATTCAATATCAAGACACCAAGATTAGTTTATGACCATAGATTTTTCAACTTATAATAATAGGACAATGACATTAGAATAACAGTTCCATTTATAACAGGAGGTTTAAATTTAAAATCAGGAGGTTAGGAGTTTACTGAAAGCCAAACAAGACCTCTATACTGTAAACTGAAATGTAATACTACTTGTTTTAATTAAAAAAAAAAATCTCTAGAGAACTTAAAGAAAACCTGAACAAATGGGAAGATGTAACATGACACAGATTGGAGGTTTGGTGTTATGAAGAGGTTAATTCTCCCCAAACTGGGCCACAGATTTAATGCCATGCCAGTCAATATCCCAGAAACACTTTTGTGGAAACTGTCAAGTTAATCTTAAAACTTACGTGGAAGTGCAAAGGACCAAGAGTAGGAGGAGAGCAATTCTGAAAGAGAAGAATGAAGCTGGAGGAATAGCACCATCTGATTTCAGACTCACTCTAAGGCTGCAGTAATGGAGACGGTGATGTGTTTTTTGGTGTAGGTGTAGACGAATCGTTCAATGGAACCAAAGAGAGAGTCCTGAAACAGACCCGGATCTACATGATCAGTTGAATTTTGAATGACATATCCCAGCAATTCAATGTGGAAAGGAGGGTATTGTCAACAAATAACGTTGAACCAAGTGGATGAATATATGGGAAGAAATGAGTCTCCATCACTAGGTCGCACCACATACAGAGATTATTTCGGGATGGGTTATATATGTAACCCTGAGAGCTAAAGGTGTAGAGCTTCCAGGAAAAACAAAAACATGAGAATGATTTGATGACCTTGGAGAGGCAAAGCTTTCTCAAACAGAAAACAAAAAAACAACAACCCTAAAAGAAAAAAAAGTAGCTAAATTTGACTTCAGCAAAAACAAAAACTTCTGGTCTTCAAAAGACATAATTAAGGAACTAAATAAGACAAGGGTCGTGCTTGGGGAAAATGCTTGCAGTTTACGAGTCGGCCAAAGGACTTCTATCCAGAACATATAAGAAAGCCCTGCAAATCACTACTAAAAAGACAAAGAATAAAAAAAAATAGGCAAAATACTTTAACGAACACTTCAGCAAACACAAAATACAAAGGGCCAATAACAACAGGAAAGAAAGGTGCTCAACACCGTCCGTCATCAGGAGGTTCGAGTGGTGGCCCCGAGGACACGAGGACTCGAGGTAACACTCACATGCCCCAGGCTCACTAACCATGAAAAGACCGAGTGTTGCTTAGGACGGAGCCACCAGGACTCTATGCACCACTGGTGGGAGGGGAAATGGAAACCATTCTGGAAAACAGCCTGGCCGTCTCTTATAAAGTGAAGCATGGACCTTCCCTCTGACTCAGCTAGTCCACTCCCTGGGATGTCCCCATAGCCAAGAAAAATGAAAACACATGTCCCCAGAGACTGGATAAGGATGCTGACAGCAGCCTTATTCATAACAGCCAAATCCTGGAAACGGCCCAGGTGTCCACCACCAGGAGAATGGATAAACAAGCAGTGATATATGCTCCCAGCGGAACTGCACTCAGCAACAGAAGCGGGTCCGCCGGGGCACATGCCACAACAGGGATGTGTCTCATGATCCTCCTGTGGGCACACAGAGCAGCCAGAAACAGAAGTGCGTGCCGTATCCTTGCATTCACATCGAGGTCACAAAACTAACCCGTGGTGGTAGGGAATTCTAGAACAGTGGTTGCCGAAGGGTTGGGGGCTTACTGGAGGGGGCACGAGAGGATGTGTTGGGGTGTTGGAAGTGTTTAATATCTTAATTAGGGTGATGACTACGTGGGTATATAGTTCGACAAAACTCATCAAATTTTGCCTTTAAAATCTATGCATTGCACTGGGTGTAAATCCTCCTCTTTCCTCTCCTGATTCATTTCCCCTTCTTCGTCCTTTTCTTCCTTTCCTTCTTCCTCCTCCTCCTTCCATCTCTCTCTCTTATACACCCTGCAGACAAATATTGAACTCCAGTCACTAGGGCTCCCCCCTCATTTCATGTCTGAAACTATTTTCTGTATACTAGGCTCAAGAAAAAGAATAAATGTCCTGGGGACCACGTGAGCCGAGTTTCTCCCTCTGGAGGGCAAGCTACAGCTATGAAAAGTCACAAAACAAAGATGGACCCCTGCAACATTGCACTGGAACGTGGTTATCAGCTAAGACCTCCCGATAAGGTATTTGCATGCAGGCTTGTCCTTCTACACACAGTATGTGGAAAAGCACATTAACCAGTCCTGCTGGCAGAGAGAGCCCAGGAGCAAGGACTCCCCAGCGTGCTGAGCACACTTAGGGCCCAGATCTTGTCTTCTAAATACCTTCTCCACTAAAGAAACCGGGGCTTCTCATATGGCTCCTCATATGGCTATTTCCAGGGAACGTGAAAACTAGCCTGAAACACCTTTGGTGCCAGAAGGCCAGAATGTGCTCGAAGAATGAGGGATGTGTCATGAAGGACCCTGGTGGTGACTTCCTGGGGCTCCCACAGGCCAAATCTGGGACAATGCGAGCACCCAAACAAGAGTGGTAGCAACGTTGGGCACTGCACAAACTAAGAACGTGTGAATCCATACAAACAGAAATAAAAAATGAACAGACGAATTCCTTACACTAGAATGCCAACGAGTAAGTGCAGAAATAATTACAGAATGTCATACAAACAAACAAATAAACAAACAAACAAAAAAGCAGAAAGAAATGCATCAGATTTGGTCTGAGTGATGGGTTACAAGGGATTTGAATTTTCCCCTTGAGTCTCACCCAGAATTTCCAAATTTTCTTCAATAACAGGTAATCTAATCAGACAAAATGAATGCTAGCAAAATGAAAATGAAAAGTAAATACGAAACAATCACGCTGGGAGGAGAAATCCTCCTGTGACATCAGCTCAGCCACCAGCCTGGGGGCCGTGTGGTCTGAGGGGAGGGCACCCTGAGGCCCAGTACTGTCTGCGACAGGGGCCTGCTGAAGACAAAGGCTCCCAGGCCAGGTCTGGGAAGACCCAGGCCCACATCTCACTTCTGCTCACCAGTCAGCCTATCGCCTCCCTGACCCTCAGACTCGTCTTCTGTGAAACGGAGATAAGCCTCACACCTACTTCCTGGATTTCCGTGGAGATGAGACGAGACGGTGAATGTAGAAGCCCGTCTGTCACGGACCCCGGGGGCTCCCGCATCTCTCAGGGCAATGGAGCCCCTGGGAGACCTTTAAAACACCAGTTCCCAGGCGATGCTCAGAGAGGATCACTCAGGAGGCTGGGTAGGTTGCGGGAGGGGAAGCTTGAAGGCACCACTCAGCGCACCCTGACCAGGAGCCCAGCAGCCTGCCTACCCCCTGCACGCTGCCCCCACCGCTGCTCCTGGCCTGCGCATGCCCTTCCAGGCCCACAGACTTCTCTGCTGCATTAGGGTCCAAGCTGCTCACTTCCTCCCCTGGGCTGGGCTTTCCCTCCTCCTTCCATTGACCTTGACTGTAGAGCTCAGAATTTGGACCCCGAATCCCTGAACCAAGGACTTGTGGATCTGCATCCAGAGCAAGGGGAAGGGCGGGTGAGCAGGGAGCGAGTTGAGACTCTGTTTTTAACTTCCTAAAGAGATTTCTGAGTTATAGAGAGACACGGGTCATGACAGCCAGGCTGCACCTCTCCACACCCAGCCTGGTGGCCTCAGGTCATAGGCAGAAGTAGTGGGCATGGTGTGTGGGTTGTGCACTGAGCAACCCTGGAAGGGTCTGCCCGGAGGTCCTATTGAGCAGCCCGTGGGCTGACCGTGATGCCTGGCCTTGGCACAGACACCTGAGCCGCAGCACCCAGAGGGTGGCGGTGAGGACGGCAGCCCTACATCAGGAAAGTGTATGCCAGAACGAGGGTGTGGAAATTCTTCCACGGCACTTCCACGGTGAGAGCTTCTGCTCCCTCGTGCCCCTGGGCCTTGGCTAAAATGGGTAAGGCCATCTGGGGGAGAATCAGAGACTCTCGCGCTGGACACCCCTCGCCCAGGGTCAGCCTGGCTGGAGGTGGTCAGGCAGCGGTGACTGAGGGGGGGTCTGCGGTTGAGGGTCCCCTGAAAGCCCAGCACCCATGCTGCTCCCGGGGGCCACGGTGCTCGCGGCATTCGTCCCCGGCCGGCTCTGGCCCAGCGCCACGGTTACGAGGCGGGGGCAGCGGCTCTGAATGGGCCAACTCTGCTGCCCCCCGGCCGCCCTGCCCCTCCCAGCACAGATGCCCTGCAGCCTTCCCTGCGGGCTGTGCCCCCCCACGCCGGGTCCCCTGGGGAGACGCTGCCCCGGGACCCTGGGCCCTCGCGGGGAGTCCGCAGGGGGGCTGCCTCGCCACGTGATACCACGGGCACCACCGGCAGGTGATGAAACAGACCTGCCCGGGGAAGGGGCCCTCTTCCACCGTGGGCCTCCCGCGATGGCCGGGGGCCGACAGGATGGTCCAGACTTTAATATCCTTCGAAATGATGGTACCAGGATCCATCTATGAGCTCCTAAGGGAAGGCAGCTCTCCATGGAGGGCAGGGTCTGGGCATTCCACAGGGCATATCCAGATGGGGTCAGAGACGGCAAAGCCTCCTCCTCCTCCCCCTTCTTCCCCTTCTCCCTGCGCCTCTCCCCTCCTCCTCCCCCTTTATTCCCCCCCCCCTCCTCACCCCCCCTCCTCCCCCTCCCCGTCCTCCCATCATCCCCTCATCCTTCCTTCCTCCCTTCCTCCCCCTCCTCTATCTTCCCCCTCTCTTCCCTCTCCTCCCCTTCTCCCTCCTCCCTCCTTCCCCGCCAACTTCTTAGGCTTCAGGCAAGGGCAGGGCCTCCATGTGTCCACACAGTGGCTCCACCTGTCCTTGTCCTTCCCCTGGACTGCTGACCCCGGCCCCCACCCCAATCCCCGCTGGCCCTCACCCTCTGGGTCACTGCCCGCCTCTCCCAGTGGTTCCCAGACCCGAGCCCCAGGCACGCTCCAGCTGCAGTCCAGCGGTGCCACCTCCCAGGTCACCCCTGCCCTGTTGGCCTTCTCCCCGAGCACTGCTGGTTCTGTCACCCTGAAGCCCAAGGACAGGCTCTGACTGGTCGCTCACGCTCCACGTAGCAGAGGGGTGCACAGCCTGGATCCTGTTCCCTGACCAACCGCCCTGGGTGCCAGGGATCAGAGCAGGAGTCTGGGGGTTCGGGGAAGACACTCGGGGGGCCGGGGGCAGCTGGAGGAGGAGGGCTGGGAAGGGCACGGTGGTGCAGGCAGGGAGTTGGTAGGTGGGTCAAGAATCCCTCTGTGAGGATCCGGAGCATCTGGGACCTGAGGGGGAGCTGCGGGCATCTGAGGCCACGGGCAGCAGGGCGCGTTGGGGGGGGCGGGGAGACCGGCAGCTGGAGTCCAGTCCCTGAGCTGAGCCTGGAGATGTGGCCAGGCCAGATGAGGCTGGGCCCACATGTGGGGGGCAGGCAGCTGGCCAGTGGTCCCACTTGGCTTCCACGTGCCACAGCCTCTTCCCCTCCCCAGGAAGGAGTGTGCAGGAGGGCTCAGCTCGGGAGCAGCGCCAGAAAGAGCTGTTTGAGATTTAAGAGGGGAAGGTGGGGAAGAAAGAGCCTGTGGGTCTGGGGGCGGGCTGGGTGTCTCCACCAGCGGTGGTGGGGGGAGGAGGTCTGGGGGCCCCGACAGCCGGGGTGCCACTCCTCACTCATGAGAAGCCCGGCTCTCCTATTCCTCCTCACAGGATCGTGGCCCCGGGGTGGGGGTGGGGGAGTCGCTCCACACGGCAGGGGCGGCACCCGGCCAGCTCTGGGGTGGCCCTGGGGCAGCTCTGGGAGGACCTTGGCTCAGCCCTGGCAGGCCCGTCCCCGCCGGCTCCCTGCCCTCCTTGCTGGAGCATTCCCTCCGAGCTCCAGTAACCTTCGCCAGCCTCCCCCGTGCCCACCCTGCCGGCCCTGATGAGGGGCTCAGACCAGTGTTCCTAGCTGCAGGCCCAGACCCCCACCCCACCCAGGACAGAACCCTGCAGCCCTGACATGGGGTCCAGGCCCGTGTTTTACGGGACAGTGCAGGGGGCCTGGGTGGCCTGGTGGGGTGGTGGGCAGCCCCGGGTGCACGGGTGGGGCCCAACAGCCCCTTCTGTGCCCAAGCTGTGTGGTCAGGGGCTGGTCCTGCAGTGGTCAAGTGGGTGACAATTACTTGCAGGGATGCTGGGACATAAAGCTACCCTAGACCCTCCACCCCCCACCCTTCCCCATGCAGACAGCGAGAATCCTTTCATCCCTGGGGTAAGTCCAAGACAGGTTTGCTGTTCAACCCTTCCTTGTGTTGGGGAGCAGCCCTGGGCACAGCCCCAGCTCCCCTTTCACGGAAAGGGGACGAGGAGCCCAAGACTGGAGGCAGACACCCTGGCTGGGGACAGGTTCCACACCCCTTGGCTGGCCCCTCAGCATCTCAGATCCCAGCTCTGAAATGGGAGGTGAACCCCACCTTGAGGGCACTGTGAGGACCATCCAAGACGTGTCTGGGCAAGAGGCCCTCCCCAGGCTCCAGTCGTACATCACCTCCCCTCCTCTGCCTCAGTTTCGTCTGCTGCAGGATGGGGAATGTAGTACCTGGCCTGAGGAGGTGGAGAGCTGGTGTGGCCGTACCAGTGAGCGAAGGGCCTGGCCCGGGGAAGCGGCAGAAGGGCGCCCCGAACCGTCCTCCCTGTCCTGGACAGAGGTCAGCGGCACACTTCAAGCCCAAACAGCCTGCGTAACACTTTGCAGAGCACCCATCTCTCCAACAGCGCAGGCTGGGTGTGCGGCGCTGCCAACCCCAGGTAACCCCCAGCACGGCGTCTCCCCTGGGCCTGGGCCGCAAGCACACCTTCCTCACCCTCCCTCGCCCAGCCCAACCCTCTCCTCCTCCAGGCAGCCTTCCCTGTTCTTCCCAGGTCTGGAGCCGGGCAGCGGAGGTCTCAGACCACGGCGGGAGGACCCCGGCTCTGACATCGCCCGCCGTGTGAGGCCGCTCGGCCCCAGCTTCCTCTGTAAAGCAGGGGACTTGAAGATTGTACCTTCTTCGTGGCCCACGTGCAGAAGAGCCACGGTGCACCACGGGAGGGAGGTGGGATGCAATGTACCAACCTCTGCCTGAACCCAGGCAGGGGACCGGAGCGCCCGGCCGGCCTCTTCCCGCTGCCCTTGGGGACCCGTGCTCCGTGCCTGGCGAGGTGGACCTGCATGGGGCCGCGCCGCCGGGGGCACCGAAGATCCTCAGACAGCTGTGTGAGAGCGGGAGAGCTCGAAGGGCTTTCCCCAGCGTCCTGGGGACAATTCCCGAGAGATACCCGGATCTCCCAAGGTCCTCTGCAAGGGACCCAGGAGATGTGGATGAAGGTGCCGGCAGAATCGGCCCTCCTGCCCGCCCGGGCTGGCGCTGCCCTTCCCAAGGGGCTCGTTGCTGGGTCGGAGTGGCCGCTGGCTCCATTGGGCCAGCCTCAAGCACCTGGCAGCCCCAGCGAGGGCTTCTCCCTCCGGGTGGGGACTCAGCCCCTGGCCCGGGGGCACGTGCCTCCCATGGGCACACTGGACTAGTTGCTAGCCAGCGGGCTCGGCTAAAGAGCTGGCCTCAGCCAGGACAGCCTTGACCTGAGCTCAGCCACAGCCACCCCCGGTGTCACCAGGGGCCCACTTGTGCCTGTCCGGGGGCAGGGCTGGGCCTGGGCATGGTTCTTCCACACCCAGGCAGCACGGAGGACAGTCCCTGGGGCAGCCTGAGGGGGGCAGCTGGACAGGAGTTGAGGGCATGTTTGGGCCGCACTGGGCCAGGGCTAGAGCCAAGAAAAACGGGTCCCCATCCAGCTGAGAACAAATATCTGGCCAGCCCCTCTGCTTCTGGCTAGGCTGGCCGAGCCCCAGTGACATGCAGGCCCCTGCTCTGTGTGGACCCTGGGGAGGGGACCAGAGCCTGCGGAGGCCAGAAAGACCTGGAAATGGGACAGAACCTCTGGGTCACAGGGGATCAGTCCTGCACATGTCCCCAGAGGTGCTCCAGGGAGCCTCTAACCCAACAGTGCAGAGGCCAGGCCAAGATGTGGGGGAGCCAAGAACAAGGAGACAGAGATCGCTCTGCAGACAGCCCTGCCCTCTGCCCCTCTCATCGATGGGGGTGGGGACTGCCAGGGAGGGTCTCTCTAAGGCTAGTGTCCCCTCCTTGCTGTCTGTCTCTCTGCCAAAGTCACGCGGCCAGGCCCCAGCACTGCACGGACACACCTGGGCCCCCAGGCAGCTCTGGGCGGCTCTGCGGTCCTGTTTACAGCAGCCGCCGTCTGTAGCCTGGAACTGCATGGGCAGGCCCCAGACGGGCGGGCCGGCGGCTCCCACCAGGAGGGCAGGGCCGGCAACGTGCAGGGGCGCTGATGTTCAGTCTCCTGTGGTCCCATCCGCCCCTTGTTGCAGGGCCCGGCCCCAGCCAACTGCCCACAGTGCCCCTGACTTCCGGGAAAGCAGAGCTCGGCATTTGCTTTCTAGCAAAGTCCTGCTCTGACCAGGGGCCCAGAGAAGGAGCTCTTGGTCCAGAGAAATGATGCTCTGGCTGCCAAGTGCCCCAGCCCTGGCTGCCCCGTGGGGTAGGCAGCACCCCGTGGTCGGCACAGTGCAGGCCCCTCCCCTAAGTCCCCATCCTCTGTGGGCCTGGTCTCTGCCCACAGTGATGGAGGGGTCTGAGTTTCTCCTCCCCATGGCCCATGCGCCCCCTAAGGATGTGACCGCTGTGGGCCCACCTCAGTGACGGAGCCCTCCCTCGAGAGCTGGCAGCCCCCGGGCCAGGCAAAGCTTGGCTGACTGAGTGACAAGACTTCAGAACGCCCGGTGTGACCAAGCACGGTTGCTCCCCCACCAGGACCCCAGTGGAGGGCCTGGGCTTTGGGTCAGTTGGAGAGACCTGGCCGAATATCAGCGGCACCGACGCCACCAGCATTTCCTGAGGTCCCACTTTGCGCTCAGAGCCGTGCCTGGGCTCCCCGAGGCAGGGTCTCAGTCCTGCAGCCCGAGGCAGGTGCGCTGGGAGGTGGCGGGCAGTGCACGCGCATGGCAGGCCCGGGCGCAGGGAAGTGAGGGGGCACGGCACACCTCCCATGGCCTCTGGAGCACAGCTGACAGGGCCTGGTGGAGGGTCACTTCCATACATGCACCTCAGGAGACCCAGGATACTCCGTGGAGAGCTCGGGGGGTGCGAGGGTCCCCAGAGCCTGTGTGTGGTCTCTGCAGCCTTTCTCTCCTCCAGAAGGCTGCAGGGTAGGGGCTGGATCAGGGGCTGGGGCGGTAGCCGCAGGACAGTGGGCTGACTTGGGCACATAGGCCAGTTTGGATCACTGTTTTGGGGGGTCCCGTGCCACACAAGAGCAGAGATGTCAGAGAGCTGGAGTCCCCGGTCCTGAGCTGGGGAGGGTGAGCGTGTGTGAGAGCTCCCATGTGTGCACTTGAGTGTGTGTGTGTGTGTATGTGTGTGTCAGTGAGAGAGCTCCCGTGTCCATGTGAGCATGTGTGCAGGCGTGCATGCGTGTGTGAGTGAGAGAGCTCCCGTGTCTGTGTGAACATGTGTATGTGTGTGTGAGTGAGAGAGCTCCTGTGTCTGTGTGAACATGTGTGCATGCGTGTGTGTGAGTGAGAGAGCTCCCAAGTCCATGTGAACATGTGTGCATGTGTGTGTGTGTGTGAGTGAGAGAGCTCCTGTGTCCATGTGAGCGTGTGTGCATGTGTGTGTGAGTGAGAGAGTTCCCGTGTCCATGTGAACGTGTGTGCATGCATGTGTGTGAGCAAGAGAGCTCCCGAGTCCGTGTGAACGTGTATGCACATGTGTGTGAGTGAGAGAGCTCCCGTGTCCGTGTGAGTATGTGTGCACGTGTGTGTGAGTGAGAGAGCTCCTGAGTCCGTGTGAATGTGTGCACGTGTGTGTGAGTGAGAGAGCTCCCGTGTCCGTGTGAACATGTGTGCATGTGTGTGTGTGAGCGAGAGAGCTCCCGAGTCCGTGTGGATGTGTGTGCATGCATGTGTGTGGGTGAGAGAGCTCCCGAGTCTGTGTGAATGTGTATGCACGTGTGTGTGAGTGAGAGAGCTCCCGTGTCCATGTGAACATGT